>NW_022280035.1:5864503-5909506 GCF_004355925.1 Anarrhichthys ocellatus | reverse complement strand
TTTTTTTTTTTTTTTTTTTTTTTTTTTTTTTTTTTTTTTTTTTTTTTGGCTTTGTTTACATACCTGTTCAACAGTTCTTTGTAGAAAATCCCCCACATACCCTTTCATGTTTACAAACTCACAGCCCTGAGCGTCATCTGTACTTGTTTATCTTGCTGTCAGGGAGCAGTCTGCTGACGGGGCCTGAAGGTCTGTCGATGAAGGAGAGGGAGAACCTGAAGAAGCTCAAAGCGCTGCGCCGATACCGTCGTCGGTACGGCGTGGAAGCCCTGCTGCACCGGCAGCTCAGGGAGAGGAGGCAGGCTGTGACAGAAGGAGCTTCTCAGGTATGACATTGCAGTAGTAGTGAAACTAGGAAGCCTTCAAACTAATGTTTAAGGGTCACTTCACCAACCGGTATCTAGCCTTGAAAATAGTTTCAAGTTTGTTTGTACAGGTTTCAAGATATCCATGTCTAAAATTTCCGCGGCCATCCTAGTGTACGTGTGTGCTATATATAGCCCTATACTCATTTAGCAAATGATATCTTTGTAATTTGGTGCACCGGCCCTTTCTGAAGAGAACTGAGCCCATCAAAAACATCTAGAATGTTCAGCATAAAGGGCTGTTCCTAACATTCAGGAATTATGTTTTTTAAAGGGTGATTATAGTTATAAAGGAAATTCTAGATTGTGTTTTGACTTTATTTGACTCTTCTTTACTCCGTTGTAGCCACACTCGAGAACCTTGCAGGAGAAGTGCATCTCCTTTGAGGAGGGAACCCGATGTACCAACCCCTGCCTGCCCATGACCCGTCACTGCATCTCACGTATCCTCAATGATGTTTTCATTATGTGTCTGGAACATAGTGTGATTGGTTTACATATACAACAACCTGTGCCCTGTTTCAGAAAGCGGGTTTAATATACCATGAACTCTGAGTTGACTAACCCTGAAGTGGAAAACCCACCATGGCCTCGATCAAGACCAGCAGCTTGCAGTAGCTGCTGGTTTCCAAGGGTGCCTACATGAACTCCTTCCTGTGGTCTGTTGATTTTTCCCAGAGTTATAAAGGGACTAATCTATTCAGTTGGAAGGAACAAAATCCCTTCTCCACCTGCCTTCCTTTTTACCCCAAATCATTGGAGGTAGTCTCATATTTTCAACAAGATTTACGTTCTAGATTTTTCTCTTCTAACAACAAGAAAATAGTTTATATTGCAAGTACTTAACTTTGTGTGCTTCTATTTGTCATTTTAGTTGGGGGGGGGAAGTTGTACAAAGCCACTCGGGCATTACAGTCAAGCCTTTTGCAATAGAGCTGGAGCGATGCGTTGCATAATTGACGTCATAGATGACAAAAATACATTGGTTGAAAGAGGTGGCTGCATCCGGTCAGAGCATGCATTCCCCTGGAGAACAAGCTGTAACCCCAAAAAGAACATTTCAATGACCCTCTAAAGTCTGCAAATTGGGAAAGGCTTATCAGAGCAGTACAACTGCTACGCACAAAGCGAAAGCATCCTGGAGAGCTCTGTGTCCCGTACCTTTCTGTAATATTTAGAATAAAAATATTTCTTTGGGGTAAAATAATTCTTAAACTAATACACTATTAAACAAAAACTTTGTAATAATCACTAAATCAGTCATTTATATCAATTGACTAATCAGGAAAATAATCGTCAGAATAATCGATTCCGAAATAATTGTTGGTGGCGCCGTATAGAAGATTGTACTCATTGGAATGATTTTAGTACTTGCAATAATACTTATTATACTAACTCGTGAGGTTAAAATGTCCCATTAATCAAAACCACAGGCCAGAATTTAGTTTAAATTTAGTTATTTTTTTAAATGGGAGCAGTTCTCTTTTTTTGAATGCGTGTGTTTGGATATTGTGCGTCATTGTCCTTGACACCCAGACACTTAGACATCTTCCAGGACGGCAATCAGGTGCTTTTCAAAATGTGCCCGGGCCTGAAAGACGTCCCATGTGAAAGCCCCGTGCACATGGGGCAGTCCGATGATCCTCGCTGCCCGCTTCACCTCACCCTGCCTCCCCCCATGTACCAGCCTGAGCAGGAGCTTCCCCCACAGGAGCAGATCACCACTGCAACCAGAGACATGTATCTGAGTGCGGCCGAGCTTCAGCCCACAGAGAGCCTCCCCCTAGAGTTCAGTGATGTACGTAGACATGACATACCAGTGTCCTCTAATCTGTATGCGTTGTATTAAAAATGTGAGTGCCACACTTATTGTTAGGCAAGATTGCTGGTGTGTTTGGGTGCTTTCACAACTACTGTAACGTCTGCTGGTGCGTTTTCCTGCGTAGTCTGTACTGCTCAGTGATCAGAGCCCTGTTTTTGTCAAATCTCAAGAAGGCAATACTTAGTTGCTTGCCTGGCTCAGACCTCGATACACTACAGGAGCTGTTTAGCGCAAACTTTCAGAGTACACTATGAAGTTGAATCAGAACCACGTTCCCACAACAAAAGAACTGAGACATTTGTTTGTGACGGGATTGAGGCGACTTCTAAAAGTGAACAAAGGGGGCAAAAACGAACCAGCGGCTGATTACGTAGCTTTGAAAACACCCTGAAGCCGAAGATGCACCAAGCGGTGGTTAAAGTGTGGCCTGCGGCGAGCCACAGTGCGACGTCTATGGAAAGCTGTGGCTGCTGCTCCAAATTTGGCGAGCTAAAACCGTTTGATTCTGCAGTGCAGTGCGGCCAAACTGAAAGTTCTGGATAGTATGACTTTTGTTGGCAAATTGCAGCCAGAAAATACCCATAAACCAATGAGTAAACAGAGTCCTGTGACATGTCGAGCTGTGTTACAAAGGTTTCTTTCCTGCCTGAAGTGCATGAACACGCCTCCCGGCAGCAGAAACATTGTGGCAAGCCGCACTTCGCTTGGTGTGTTTCCGGCGTAACTGAACAACCCGACCTGGTCCGCTGTGTGATAGTGGAATTGGGTTGTTTTTTTTTTTTTTTGCGAGAATTCAAAATGATTGTAAAT
The DNA here is from genome assembly GCF_004355925.1 of Anarrhichthys ocellatus. Taxonomy (NCBI): domain Eukaryota; kingdom Metazoa; phylum Chordata; class Actinopteri; order Perciformes; family Anarhichadidae; genus Anarrhichthys; species Anarrhichthys ocellatus. The sequence goes on along the minus strand of NW_022280035.1, from coordinate 5,906,509 downwards.
TGTTGATATATAGATTGATGGATGGACTTAAGCTCTTGCTTTGTTTGTATAAAATCGGTGTGAACAAGACCAGATCCATAAAAATGTATCAGGGAAAAGGTTGCTACACCCTTGAACTACTACTACCGGCACCTTTTTAGAAGAAGCAAATGACTTGTTTCTAAGTGTAGTGACTGTTTACAACCCGTAACAAGCCACTTGACAGGCTGTTACGGTCAGATTTTAGTTGTGATGTCCTGATGATCAAAAGTTTAGATTTATTCCACAAATCTCTGCAGCTCACAATTTGCAGTTTTATTATTGTACAACATTTTATAAAAAAGTATGAACACAGAATTGGGCATAAAATAATGCTGGATCACAAGCTCAAAAACTGCATGCTTACAAAGCAGCAACACCTGAAGCTGATTGCATTGATCTAATTATCCCAAACCGAGGACGCTCCGCCTGGTGGTCGGAGGTGTAAACATAAATAAAAACGTATATACATACAACTTCAAATGGCTCCTACAAGTGTTATGTTAAGCTTTAGATTTCATCCTATTGTACAGGACCTGGATGTGGAAGGGGACGGTATGCAGGGTCCTCCGTCCCCCCTCCAGTTTGACACGGCCCTGGCCCTGGAGGACCAGACCATCAGAGCCATCGCCGAGGGCCCGATGGACATCCTGACTGGAGAAGACCCAGACCAGGTGGACATGGACGCCTCGGGACAGGAGCTCTCAGAAAGAGACATGGATGCCATCATGCATGATCAGGTTAACTCTCAGTCGGGGCCATCTTGAGTCTTTCTTTGGAAGGCTTGTGTCCATACACTGTTCATTGTATGTAATGTATGGCTCTAATAAAATATTGGTCACAATCTTTGTCAGGACTTTCATACTAAAAAGATGTACACGCATGTTGGCTTCAGATAAAACTTTGGAATATAGTTTTTAAACAATCAGCACCGTGTCTTCTGTCCCTCCTCTTGTACATTGGGAGCATGTTGGGAAGGGATCTCCTCATCGGTCAACTCAAACTATTTAATGAAATTTCTCTGCTTACGTCACTGCTTGTAAAATGTAGGAAAACGATCAACCAGCTTTGGCTGTAGTGCATCAAAAAACCTTGAAAAAGAGTGAAGCCAGTCATGTCCCGGTAAAAGAGGGGAATATGGATTGAGATGGTTTGATGTGATTATCTTTATCTTGTTTGCTCAGAGGTTCAAGGCGCTGACTATGAACTGAATATCCCTGGTTCAAGTCTGTCTGATGACCTTTTGTTGCATGACATCTCTCTCATCATTTTCTGTCATCTCTCTACTGTTGACTAAAAGTAAATCCTCCACATTCTTTTGTTACATTTATTTACAGGTTTAATTTTCTTCATCCACAAAAACATGAAAATGACGGTGTTCCCATCTTTATCAACCAATGCTGATTGACCAAAACATTAATACATTATATTACACATTAATTAAAACCCCAGGGAAAAAAAAATATATCCTAATGGAACATTAAACTGTAAAACAACCTCTCACACTGCAAAATAACAGTAGACTAAGATTTAAATCCTATTAAGAAATTTCTGGTTGTGCTCTTTATCCCCTGGTCTTACTGGGAATTAAAGCGTCGGTTTACACTTTAACCTCAATTCCCCGTCGTCTGAACCAGCTGTCTAACATCTGGCTGACTGAAATCTAAACAAATCTTTATTTGTATTCATAGAATCCGACTAAACTAAATACTGAACAGAGTATGTGGTCCTGTCTGTCGTTGCAGCACGTTGATTGGTTTGTAGCCTTTGGTTGTAGCAGCCTTCACATTGTGGGAGTTTGGACAAATTTCCATCATTGTCAGAATTTTGATGCAGCCTGTCTTGAGCCTGGTTTCCATCCAAATACACTGCACATTTTAACTTAATTCTCAAAAAAAATTGCAAAAGAAAATGCAAATGTCTGCACCTTTCCATCCACTATTCTGTGAATGTTAAGATGGTTGAGACTCCACTGTGTGATGTAGGACCGCTGTTTTTAACTGATGACCAAACAATTTCACCACACTCCTCTCAACCATCCTCTGCCCGAAAATATGAACATGCTTAGAAGCAAGATGTTACAAAAACAAACCAGTGAAGCAAGTCAGTAAAGAAACAAATCATTTGTGTTGTGTCTCCACATTCTTGTACTCCATCTCAGACACACACACACACACACGTAGGAATTTCAGCCATGACAACAACACACGTAAGCGGAGCATTCTTTGGCTGGAATTTACACCTTATTTTAGTCACAACAGCAGAGCAGTAAATGTACCACCGTCCTCCTAACTTCCTGTTCTTCCACCTCGGTGTTGTCAGAGGTTGAGGGAGGTGGAAAAGAAGACGCCACTGATAATTCACTCCAAGACATCGTGTCTGCTGCAGTAGATGCTCCTACAGATGAAAAACCTCTGCGGCTCCATTTGCAGAATATGTAAACAGTCCAATAGTTTACTAGACAATACATTCATTTATACTTGTCAGCATGTGGATGGTTTCTTTGTGTCTTCAATTGCCTTAAATTGTACTCCATCTGTTTTAAATAAAAGTAGGACACTCATATTGCATCCACAAATAAACAAGTTGATACATTTGTTGAACTTAATGATCTCCAGATGGTATTTAAAGTGCATTAGGTAAAGGTTGTGCTTCAACAAAGGGATTCACGTTGGAGGGCTTGACCCAAAATCCAATAAGCATGAACAAATGTGATTGGGTAGCACACCCAAAATACTAACAATTCACTATTTGATTGGCTTACAACACAATACACACACACACACACACACACACGGAGTATACGGATTCAGTTCAGTAATATGAATATATTGAAAGTATGCCAATGACTTTAAAAAAAAAAGTATATTGAAGTTATGTTTGGCAGCATGGGGACAGCCTCCCCAAAAAAAGAAAAAAAAATTGGGGCGGGTAATGCAATTTCATGCAATGACATCACTTTTCCTCAACCCAAAACACTAAACGCCGAGGCAGAGATTAGAAAGCGGCTGCTGCTGCAGTGGAGGACGCTTCACAAATGAGCACAAGATAGACCCGTTTAAAAAGGAAAACTAGTATATTTCTGTCTTTTATTAATCCTACAGAGGCAGCGTCGTCTTCGACAGTTTCCAACCAAATGAGGTGAGTTTTGAAAAACCAGGAAAATGCTGTTTCGTGTCCGCTTGGTCGCGATAATTGTTGGAATACCGACAGAGGCTCTTGGCATGCTTTTCATTGATTTAACAGTTACCGGTGAAGCGACGGTCTGAACGGCTGCAGCCTCAAGCTAAACGTGTGGGTATCTTTCTTTAACGTTGAACGCCCCGGTGTTTTCCAACGGGGTTTGTCCGTTTGTGGGAGAAACGCAAGGGCGTAACGACATGAACGTGTCGGAGGGGACGCATGTCGGTGCAGGGTTTGGTTTTCTTTTTCGAGGGCCTGTCCCAGAGAGAAAAAAACGTCATTTTTCTGAGCCGAAGTATGTTTTTTGTTGAGTTGCATGAACAACGTGCTATCTGAAAGCAGCCCCGTCGCAGTTCTAGCCTCGTTGTAAGGGGTGAAACCTTAAAGGGGAACATGGAAAAGGGAACTGACATCCTAACGGTACATCTATTTGTTCTTCTCACAATGACGATGAAAAGAAGCATTTCTTTATTGATAGAAATATAACCCAGAGACAGTGGTACACCTTCACCAGGCTTGAATCAACCAAATAATGAATGAATTAAGGTGTGAATATGTCTGCAGCAGGGGTGTAGTGGAGGATAGACCACCCTGGTTTATATAATGTGGAGAGAGGATCGTTTTTAGGGATAAAACACATTTGATCAATGTCTGCCTTATCACTAGTCTGCAGGGATGTCAGTCTGTTTATACCGGCTGGTTTAAAGTTCCCCTCCACTTAGAAATGTGCATATATTTGCATCACATGGATGTTTGAGCTTCACTGTGCAGAATAATGTTTGTGCACAGTTTGATGCTTGCAGGATGTTTTTAAAAGGGGGAAAGTTTAAGAAGTGTAGTAGCAGGACTTTGTGACATCTCAAACTAACGAGATCTAATTATATGTAACTTGCATGCATCACACAAAACTGAGAGAAGATCATTCGGTGAAGTGGGACCTGTTTAGGAAATGGGAAATATTTAGGTATTCGTAGATTCTAAGGAGATAAAAACATAAATGCATTTTTAGTATTTTATGTATCTGCTTTGTTAAATTATTGAATATATCAGTATCTGTGTATTATGGTAGATAACTGATACCATTACATAGTTTGTACACCAGAGATGTTTACATTGTAAGATGTTCCACTCAGTATGTATTTTTAGTCACAATTGAAACAAAAGAAATCCAAGGGATCTGCATTAAGATGTTGTTACGACTTTTTTTTTTTAAACTTCCAAAGCAATATCAGCCTCAAAAATGTAGTCTTGGTTGGGCTTGATCTGTAAACGCCAGACAGTGAGAGGAAAAGGAAGTGAAAACAGTCCTTAGACAGATTTCCATCCAAATCTTTCCAGCGAATTTGGCAAAAGATAATGCAAATGAATGCACGTTTCCATCCACAGTACTGTCACATGACACGACGTAATTAGAAGCGCGCCAGTCGAATCTCAAGTGGTGGAAAACTACACAGACGTGTGGACTTTATGTTTGTTTCATTGGTTTAAGAAAGGGAACCATATAGTCTCGTCGGTCGACACAGATCGGATGTTTACGTCAGCTGTTATTTTTAGTGTTTTCAAAGGATGTTTAGGTCACATGCTTCATATATGTCACAATTAATTTGACTTAGTTTCTCCACTCTCACTCAGGTTTTTTTTTTTTGAATGCACAAATTAAAACATTTGCATCAAAACAGGTGGATGGAGTTTGGTGTTCGTAGCGCCAAACTAATACATGGATTACAACTAATCCCTGTTGTCTTTAGAGAACTGGTTGTCACAGTTTCTAAAGACCAAAGGTCACTTCCTCAAATTGCTTGTTTTGTCTGACCAAACTCAACGATCATACAACACAAAGAAAAGCAGTAAACCCTCACTAACTGCGAAGCTTTAGCGGGGGAATGTTTGGCCTTTTTGTTTGAAAAATAATTGATGAATAGTTTATGCTGTGTTAGGGGTGCTCCCCTCAAAGTAATGGACTGGATTGGTGCCCATGTTACACAAACGTACTTGGAGCAGTATTGGCAGTGAATACGTGTTGCTGGATCATACTTTAACAATGCTGCTATTCAGTAAATGTGATACCACATTTTCTGAATGGCATTCTAGTCATGAGGAGTGGATTGTTTGTTCTTTGTTTTCACATTGCTAGGGATTTTATCGGCCATAAACATGTGCCGGCAATCTCAATAAATTGTGAGGCATTTTCTGAGATTAAACAAGAATTAAGACATCTACAATGTTGCTGTGTTGCTATTCCAGAGTCCTTTTTAAAGGGGGGAAAAACATCCACGCTTAATGATCTGTGTCTGTTGGTTTTAGGCCAGATACAAGCTCATGATTGTCTCATCGTCTTCTGAACAAAGACCAAACTTTAGGTTAAAAGAAATGAGGATGGAAGGATTGTTTGGACTCTCGCCGGCGTTCAGGCCGTAAAATCTTTAAGTTTCACTGAAGATCTCCTGTAAAATGCTCGATGAATCTTTGCAAAAATGACGTATCCATCGTGCCTTTTCCAAATTGCATGTTGATGTAATGTTGTAGTTTGTTGGTTTTGGCCATTGCAGACAAATACAGCATATAATGTATGAAATCCTGGTAGACTTCATGGCACAAAGACGCATTAAAACAGTGACCTCATGACTGGTACAAAGTGATGGACTCGTTTCCTGATAAAGGGAAACGATAGGGTTTGCTTTGCTTTTTTCTTTGTCAAACCCTTCCACCTACATTACCCAAAATGCAACTCAATTGCCGACAGTTTAGTCTGAGGTTTGGGTGTGCTATATGCTAGTAGCTGCTTGGTGTAGTAGTAGCTCATCTCCTTACTGTCTATCAATCTGTCCAATCATATAAAGGCAAAAAAATAATCTTTTAAAAAATGCTAATAGCCGCTAATGTAGCCTTTAGCTTGCTGCAAAGATGAGGAGCGTGCTACAGACGTCTGGTAGCTCACTTCTTTCTAACTCCACACACAGATTTTTTTTTTCTTGTCAAATCATTAAACCCCAACCAACGGTTCCTCAAGTGATATCACTGTGACCTTAGTAGTTCTCCTCAAGTAAACAAACATTTAAAATGTGTAAAATCTGTGGAGTTCCCAAAACATATAATAATAATTTATGTCTGTTTTTCCACAAAAAAGTTCAATCAGCAGATTTATAAATTCTTAAGACTCGTTCCTCGAATTTTAAAATATCCAGAGTCACATTTCTCATTTGAGTTGACTGAGAAAGCTCAATTCAAATGAGAAATGTGGGCAAAAACCAGCTGACTTTGGTTCTTGCCCACATTATAATCCCACCCACCTACATTAATATTTCTGTCTACTTGGTTGGCTGTAATGTCACAAACTCGTCTTGTTCGAACACGTGTTACACTTAGATTTAAGGTGAACCCCCCCCCCCCCCCTCCTCCAGCAGTCTTCTGGCACCAAACCCAATCCTGCACAGTGAAGGTTAAACATCCAAGTGAAGAAAGAATAAGCAAAACACATTTCTGGAGTGGAGGGAGACCTTTCAAATCAACCACGAGGACAGAGATACGGCAGCGTAAATTCAAAGTTTACTCTGTTGATTGGGTGAACTTATTGCTTCTTCTTCTTCTTTTGAGAGGCTGGGGAGGATTTAAGAATGAACATGTCACATTCGGAAAAATATTTCATCAAGAACACAAGGACCCACTGGCGCTGTGGATGTTTTTTTGTCCCCGAGGAATGACCTCAGAGCTGCAGATAAATGTGGTTCCGCTCTCCGCTCGCTGCATCACATTTATGGACCGTGTGCTCCGTGTTTGAACTTGATTGAAGTTTTTTGTGAGAGGCTCTGTCCCAGCGCAACTTTTGAGATTGCATGTCCAAGCTGCGCCGCATTACATCATGAAGAGCCGAGCCAGTGACTTATTCAAGTGTAATGGGCAGGATAAGTGCTTGCTCGCTCTGTTCGCCTCTAATTGTTCACAGATGTTCTTGCACGCCTTTGTGTCCCACATCTTGTTGCAGCCACAGACGGTGTTCAGACTTTATTAGAGAGGGGAAACGTGGCATGGAGTGAGTGTTTAATTTGGCCGTTGTTCCTGTTAACTGGTTTTGGTTATTTAATAGGCGTTGCAGTCCACCGAACATGATACAGTTGAAACGATAAGTCCAGGTCTTGATCATAATTATACAGGTGATTTAAGCAGGTATCGATGAACGAGCCTGATGGCAAACGAGAGGAAATGAAAATGAGGAAGCACCACAACAAGCACATTCTTCTTCACCTCTGTTAATTCATGCAGCCAGTCATAGTCATAGTTGATCTACTTTGATAGTTGATTCATCATTTGAGGCATTTTTCAATAAAAAGATTCTCATCTTCTCACTCTTACAGCAATTTAGAGCTGAAATAATTAATTGATTATTCAATTGGTTGATCAACAGATCATTTGAAGACATCACACATTACTCTGGGAACTTGTTATGGCCATTTCATAGACTAAATGATGGATCAATAATAAAATGAATCATTAGCTGCAGCCCTGCTGCTTTGTGTAGCTATATGTTTCAGGGCTGCAGCTAAAGATGAATCGTTTTTATTAATCGTTGAAAATTAGTCAAATTTGACGTCTTCAAATGTCTTGTATCAAACTAGTAGTGTACAGTCTTGCTAGCGGTCTTTTTTTGTTGCTATATTTGCTTGACAATCAATTATCAAAATAGTTCCCTAGTTATTAGACTAGTCGTGCAACCTGAGGCAAAAAGCATGTAAGTTTTATGGAAAAAAAGACCTTACAGACTGTCAAGGTCAGTCCGTCTGTGAAATATCACTTTATTAGGTCGTAGTTCAGCAGCTTTACAGCGAGGAAAGAGCAACGGGACAGTAATGTAGTCAGTTTGAAGTCTGGTCGGGGTGCGCAGACGAGTCAGAGCCTCCTGCAGTCGGCCTATCTCTTCAGTATCACCATCCCCCCCTCCTCCCATCTGTATAAACGACCATGCTTTGAAGATGGGCCAGGCTGGGGCTGAGACCTTATCAGCGATGAGTTTAATCACTCCGCTGGCTGATGCTTGTAGGTACTGTAGTTACCATGGTTATACACCAAAGGCACTTCTGGAGCCTGCATTAGCATCGCAAAATATTCATTAATTACCCCGCTGAGTCGGCGCGATACAGCAGAGCTCACAGCAGGAGGGAGGACTGACAGAGGGCTCAGCTTCGGCATCAGGACTGTTTACACAATGCAGATGTTCACATCAAAGGGATATTATCTTCTCCTGCATTGTCTCCTCCGAGCCGAGCCACCTCCACTCGAGTCTTATCGGGATTATTTGCATGCAGAATATCGGCAGAAGAAGTCGGAACAACTCAGAAGCGCAGGACTTGTCTTCTCCATCTTCACATTAAGGAATCCTAATAGTATACGAGAGAGAGAGAGAGAGCAAAAAGCTCACACTTATTCAAAGCCCACCCTACAGAGGAATCTGCGGTCATTACAAGTTGGCAAAACACTGCTTTAGCTGCTGCAGCTGCAACAAACATTCAATTCATCAGTCTGGCCAAAGAAAATATGGCTAAGAATTTAGCTTTAATCAATTCAAGCAAACCGGGTCCCCGCCATGTCCTGTTTGGACAAAAAAAGCATTAAGAAGCCATCATTTTATTCAGTCTTTTTATGCCCACACAACCTATTATATTCCACGCTGAGGTTTATGACCCGTGATAACTTGGATTAACACTGTGCAGATGAAGAATAACAGCGGCAGTGGGAGGTATTTTGTCTATAGGCAGGCTGCCTTGTATCTCAACAGTGTTCCTGTGTGTACCCCTACAGTTTATTTTCATTTGTCTTAAAATAAATTTGTTATGGAGGAGCTTTATGCAGCCCCCCCCCCCCTTCAATCCCTAAACCCTCTCCCACAAGGTGCTTCAGTGAACCGCTGCTGCTTCAGTGTTTTTTAAATCCTCACGAGTTTCCTGCTTCACAACTCCAACCTATATGTCTCGAAAAACATCAGCGATCTTCCCATGTGGGTCGTGTTTGCCGGTGTGATGGAGAGTAGATCGTTTGGAGGCCTGAATAAGGATCTCCATATATAACCCTCCATATTATCTTGGATTCTGTATCATAAATAGGTCTTCCCCTTGGCCAGACCTTGGGAAAAGGATGTGGATGATGAGTGTGCCGACTCCTGGTTGACTTTGAGCCGCTGCGGCTGGTGGCCAGATGTGGAGACACTGCCCATCGCCTGGCCGCTCACGCTCCTCCTAGACCTTCTTTTTATCTGGTCTGTCATGAAGTTCAACCTGGTCCGGCTGTTTAGCTCACCTGGCTTCAGGTATTTGTGATTTTGGATAGTTGGGTTTATTAATCCTGCTCATGAATGGAGTACTCTGTGGTGGAACGTAACTATTTACATTAAATCAAGTATAGGACTTAAGTACAGTTTTGAGGTACTTGTACTTTTGTGCTACCTCATTCAAAACAATTCAGAGGCAAATATTATGCTTTCTACTCCACAAAAACCTGGTGCTGTATGTTTCTGCAGCTCTTTAATGTTTTCACCCCAGTGAGCTACATGTAACGCTGCACAGGAGTCTCTGTTTGGTTCAAACCCCGGTTTTGGAGTCGCGGTTCTGAGAGAGTTAAATATAGCAGAAACAAAAACAAATGCTTAAAGGATACGTTTCTTTCCATTTATTTTGAGCAGACAGTAGTAGAGAGCCAAAGACGGACACAGTCCTCATGCTTGGATCTGAAGTAGCATTTAGTCGACTGGCTACTTTGGTAAACTATTTTCATGAAAGTAAGGAGCATTTCAAACACTTCTGTATTACGCTGTACAGAAATGGAGCAAACACAACATGTCACAATAGGCTTTACAACTGAAAAACACCTCTAATGCTATAAAGTTCAATATGCAAAATACGTAGTATAATAAAAATATAACTTGTGCATTATGAGTGTTTCAATAAGCTCCACGATGGCTATATTAAAACACTGAAAGTATACAAAACATTCATCCATCGTCATCTGGCTGATGCCGTTGACTGTGCGTTCGCTTGTTGGATGTGTTTCCATGTTGTGACTGACTTTGCATGCCAATCATCACGTGTCGCTCACCACGACCACCGTACCATGACTAGTTAATACGAACACAGGAGCCGTTACAGCCCTCCAGGGAGCCGATATTGGTCAGTAGTCGGGCTGATTTGACACGTTTTGATCCTCGCAGAAGAGGTTATCATGTTAATCTACTACAGTTACCGTGGTGATAACAGTGAGTCAGCGTCACGATACCAGAAATGTACAGTGAGCTACTATAGCAGCTCTATAGAAGTGGACGGGATGACCTGGATTAACTTGTCTGTTCTCCTCACCAGCATGTCTTGTTCAAGCTCCACATATTTTCCAGGCATGTCAGGGTTCAGCATATATGACTCGCCGAGGAATCGGGTATTAAAGACGTTTGCTGACTCTCATGGAAATGTAGTGTGCAGCTGGACAAAATGTCAGTCTGGTTACACAGCTCGTAGTCTGGTTGGCGGGGGGACGTGTGGAGTATTTACGGTGGTATGAAACCTGCGTTTTAATAGAGGCCAGGACAAATGGTTTTCATTACTGGGCTTTTATGATTGCAGAAGTGAACTGGAGAAGCAGACTTTAAATCTTTTTTTACATGTGAGGGGGTTCTAAAGATCACTGTAGCTCTGGAGTGAAAGTTGAGAATAAGGCTGCAACTCATGATTATTTTCACAATTGATTAATCTGAATAGTTGTCTTAATTAATTAATTAATTGGTAAAAGGCGCAAGATACGAGATTGGGAGCATTTCGATTGCCTCTCAACAGCCCTCATCATGGCCAGGCCTGAGCTGACAGCTTGTAGCTAACGGTACAAAACTACGGCAAACCTGACCGAGCTAACGGTGTTCACCTGACAGGGAACCAGAGGGTGGGTGCTACGCTTCTGCTTTGTATCCGATTCCCATGTGGTATTGTTCATACATAGCTACTGCCACTTGCATATCTAGACCTATGTTTTTGGCATTGCGTATATACATCATGTTTATTGATGCACTCTTTGTTCTGCACAATAATTTAGGGATCTGGGGATAAATAAAGTGCTGTCCTGTCTTACAGGCCTATTCAACCTGCTTGTTTTGTCTTAAGATACAGTCCAAAACCTGAAGGTGTTCACCTTGATATCAGAGAAGGCAAAGAAATCCTGTAAATATTCATTTTTAAGAGGCTGCAACCAGCAATTTTATTTAAGAAATGACTTGAAAATCAAAATAGCTGCCAATTTATTTCGTCTTGATCGATTTAATCGTTTAAGCTCTACATGTGAAGGTCATTTCTCCTGGCGCGGCACAAGCAGCGAACATAGTTCACAAAGCCACCGATGGCTCGCCGTCTTCAGCTCCCGACTTCCTAATGAGGTCCGACTGAGCCGAGGCTTCATGCAAATTAACACAAGAGGCCTCCACCGACACCGCCGGGGTGTTTACGGCCCCGGCTTTAAACCCTGCACATCTCCTCGCCGAGGCCCGAGTGTCACATTTCTTGTCGGTGGATTAGCTCTCCATCGTGTCGTGGAGCCGTGGCCATCAGTGCCCATTAAACTGTCGGCCCCTCAATGGAGGTTTGTGCCCCTCGAGTCTGATTTACAACTCTAATTCAGAACTTCCCAGATATTTAGTTCGCTTCAGCCGTCGTGACCACAAACAACCGTTGACCATCTGCTACTGGATCGTTGGTTTCTGTATTTTTACATGGCCTGTCTGCTGGTTAATCTTCTCAACTGTTTGTTTAGTAATAAGTAATAGTCGAGAAAAATGTCCCAGAGCAAAAGGTAACGTCTTCCAATCACTTTGTTTCTTTGAACTTGGTAATATTTGCTAGAAAAATGACAAACTATTCATATCTTATCAAGATAGTTTCTGCTAATTTTTCTGTTGATCAACTGATCAATTAATCAGCAAAGTGTCTAATCTTTAGAAACTAACCATTATAATGTCCCAGAGCCCAATGTGTAAATCACTTGTGGTCTTACAGTAAAATGTATTCAGTTTAGGGTCATTTGTTAAATAGAGAAGCATCAAGTCCTTTACTTTGACAAGCCAGAACCAGATCATTTTGGGCTTAAAGATGAATGTTGATTTTCAGTCGGCTAATTGGTTAATCGACTAATCGTTCCAGCTCCGGTCTTTTTTGTTTTGATGATTTTGTTCTTTGTTTTCGGAGGTTAAGGCACTTCCTTGTTGTCATCTTACATGATCACGACAGGAGGAACTGCATGTTTAAAACAAAAAAAGATGCGCGACGTCCTGCTTTACATGTTGTTTGCATTGAATTTCAAATCAGTCACATGTTGATCCAGTCCAGTTCTTTCCACTTAGTTTCCAGGCAAGTTTCCCACACAGGTGTTTTTTATTGGCTCTTGGCTCTCTTTATGTCCACATTACCGTTGAGTTGGGGAAGATCCTCACTTGAGGAGAAAGTGGATGTCGGAGGGAGGTGACGATAAGGCTTTTATGTTGAGTTATCCTCATTTGCCTTGTGTTAGCTCCAGGGGACCATGTGACCGGCTCTCATTCAGGTCATGTCGGCCTGTTCAGCCTTTGACCCTCTTAGAAGGGAAGCCGGTCCCTCAATGTCCCATTCATGCCATACAGATGTCTGTGTGCGTTAACGTCTGACACAGCTGAGGTATGACGATCCCCTGACTGTCCTTCATTCATTGGCTAACTGTTTCTGTGCTGCGCTGGTGACAACAAGACCGATTCCTCCATCTAAAACAATACTTACATGCCTCAATGAACATTTGAAATAGTTTTTGCTTGCTGTAGTAATTCATCTCTGTTTCCAGAATGTTAACAATCCTTTTCAATTTGAGCTTGAAAAGTTGCTGTGTTGATGAAAGCAACATGCTGTAGCAACAGACTAGGGGAATACATCTCGATGCACATGAAGCGAGGGCTGGGCAATGTGGCCTACACATAAAATCACGTGCTATTTACAATTTAAATTCTTTTTTTTGTTTTTTCTTAAAAACAAACAAATAACTTGGATGCCTCTTGAAAATAATGTATTTCATCCCTTCATGTTAAATGTTGTGTAATAGAGATGGAGAGATATGATGGAGACAGATTACAGCGACTGTGTGTTGTTCCATTCACATCATGTGTGTGCAACATCAACGCATTGTCCTCTTCTTATACACAACCCTCCCTCTGTTGCTGTTGTATCTGATGGGAAACCAGCAGGCGGGTCTTACAGCCTTTTCATTTGCTCTCGCATTCTTCTTCTCACAAATGCGAAACTACGAGAATATGATCCTGCTGAATCAAATAAATAAAGCAGGTGTTTTAGGCCGCCGTCTTGTGCCACACACTCTGTTTTGAGGTGCTGCTGCAAGAAATCAATCGTGCTGCTGCTCTAGATTGGTGCAGACTTTAGACAATCTTTACAGCAGAGAGGGTTTTGCTCGAAGTTGCTGGGGACACAATGGGGTTTTTTGTGAACAAACTCCTTACTTTAATTAAGTAATAAAGAGTACAATATCTACCTCTGAAATGTAGTGGAGGCGAAGTAAAGTACAAGTATGTCAGTTTTGCACATAAGTACAGTTTTTGAGTACATGTACTTAGGTTGTTCTTCATCTCTTACATTGTTGGCACATTGTGAGATCTTTTAGTGACAGGAAGAAAGATTACATCAAGTAAAACGACGCCTCATTGTACATTTGGGCACCAGACTGTTAACGTATCTTTTAAAACCAGTTGTAATGGATGCAGTGACGCTCCCATGCAGGTTGTGTCTGTCTCCCAGCCACTAGGTGGACAGAGATCAGAGGCCTGGCGATGAGGACAGACCGGGCAGGACGGCCACATGTGTTCAGTAATAAGAGGATAAATCCTCACTTGACACAAGCTCGTTTGATCTGGGTGATTTTTGATGTGAAGCTCAGTGTCTGTGGTGTATTTTTTTTTTACCTTTGATGTGGTTCAGTCTTTATGACCTGTGCTGTGTTTTGTCTTTCGGGTTTCCGCTGATTGTCCACGTTGTATTAATCACTGTGTTTTTGTTTGAACGCAGAGTTCACCGTCTCTCATTTCAGCAGTGGTGGAAGAAGTATTCAGATCCACACTGTGGAAATACTCCTCTACCCTGCATTCAAAACTTCAGTAAAAGTATATACTGTAAGTAGTATCGGCTAAATGTACTTTAAAGTAAAAGTAGTCATTGTGTCAGTGCTGATTATAACTCCTGTCGTATACTGTTGGGTAGTTTAATCTACAGAAATGCAACATATTCTATCAGGTCGTAATGTGTTTGTAGCGTCTTTGTTCTGTGAGAAGCACGTACAAAGACAAGTCAACTTCTCGTGATCTCAGAAAAGCAGCCCTGTGTTCGACTTTGTGACGATGCGTTTTCATGCTGATCCAAGAGGGTTTTAAAAAAGTGTGTTTAGCTTAAGAAGTATGAGAATTTCTCAACTCGTATACGGAACACTTAATCCTTCAGTTTATGAAAAACATTCAAAATCAACACATCTGGAGATGCCTGGTTTTCACTGGACAGGATGGGCATGAAGAAAAAAAGTGAAATCTGTAAAGTAACTAAAGCTGTCAGATAAATGTGGTAAAAAGAACAATATTTGGCTGAGATGTAGTTGAATATAAGTAAGACGTTGCATAAAATGGAGATACTCAACTACACTACAAAAGTACCTCTGTGCTTAAGTGCAGTACTTGTGTACATGTTCTTTACTCAAGTACTCCACTGCATTTCTGCTGTGAATCTGGGACAAACTGTATACTCACCAAACTGGCTAGACTGCTTTGGTACAATCTGAATGACAATAGCTTTAAACAACTGACATTCATGTGAGCACCCTGGGGCGCTTTATTTTGCCTGTAGGAAGTCTGTTGTGGGGGCAAAATCGGTTTGGGTCAGGTCTCTTGTCGACACAATTAGGGTCAAATTGAAAAAAGCTCAACTTTGACTTGAATACATATAGATCTGCTTTTTCCAGAGGCGGCAGTTGGGATGTTTTTTTCTTCCATTATTACTTTATCGTCTCATCCTCCCACATCCCCAATACCCCAAAACCTGTTTTCCTCCTCTTGTTGTTGTTGTTGTTGTTGCCTTGGCGCCCAGTCATTTTGTCATCAGACTTAGTTTAGTGTGTCTGGTATGTCTGAGCATGATGCGCCTTCATTAACTAGGAGAGCAGATGAGTCACACGGGGGGGGGGGGGGGGCCTGCAGCGATCAGACACTCGTTTAGAAAGCCTCCGTGCTGCTGACCAGTTGAGACACGACACAGTTTAGTTGAAACATGCTGCTGCTGTGATAATCATTCACAAAAGTGACAAGGTGACCCTGGAGCTATTTGAATGAACAAAATGTTAAATATCTCTTCTAAGATGTGAAGATTTAATAATTTTACTCTGTTATATATGATTGTAAACTGAATATCTTATTGTGCGAGAGTAAATTGAGTATCTTTGTGTTTGAACAAAACAAGCTCTTAAAAGAGGTTTCATTCATTTTAAATGCCAAACAATCAATCAATTGATCTACGAGATAATCAGCAGATTAATCATATTAATGAAGGGTTGCAACGAACGATTATTATTGATCTGGCATCTAGTTTTTATTCAGTTAATCGATGTAATCAAAATAGTGAAAGTCCGCTATTATAGTCGAAAAACACCAAATATTCTGTTGATATTCAGATGCAGAAAATGATGTTTGAGAAGTTTTAACCAACAAATGTTTCGAATTATTGCATGAAAAATGACAATGATAAAAATGATATATAGATTGATTGATTGATTGATAATGGAAAATAGATGTTGCCTCAAATTGTTTAAATCATTTTGCACAGCAAAGATGCCATTCCTCTTTTTCTATTTTCTGCTGTTCACTTATATCACTAAAACCCAACCGATACTTGATGCTTGAGCCTGATACTGATATCTCTTTAAACATAAATGCATAACGTAAACAAACAATATTGATAAGTCATTTAATCCTTGATATTTGCCTTTTTTTAAAATTGACATTTTACTGTGTAAAAATCAACGTGTCAGCGCCCTCTGGTGGACAAACTATGTCACAGTGCCACTGTTTTTAAATGACTTTAAACCGCAATATCTACTGATCTGCAGTAAGGTAATACGGGCCGATACGTTGGTGTCGCTCTACGTGTCACATATAGCAGTCCAACCTCAGCGCAGCCTCACAGGACTCAGTCCAACACGTATTACCACTGTGATTGAGGAAGACAATCCTCTTAGCACAGAGCCTGCTTTCTTTCTAGGGCACTGAATGGTTCTCTGCAGAAGTGCTGTCAGTTCAGCCCGGCTGTCGGATATCCTCTCTCTGTTAACTTCCTTTGTCTGTTACATGGTAGGGTCTCTTTTGAAACACAACCCCCCTCTCCACCTCTTTATGGGCCTGAGCCGGCAGCTGCAGGGTTAATGTTTAGAAGCAGCAGCAGCACCAGCAGCAGAGGGGCAGGAGTTGTAGGAGGAGGAGGAGGAGGGGAGAAGGCGAGTGGCAGAGAGGTGGGGGCTGGTCCACAGCTGTTGTAGTAGGCAGGGTCTATTGGGGTAGGAAGCCTGCCTCACTCGCCCTGGAACAATGGGAGACATGGCAGCCTCTGCAGACAGCACAGACACACACACACACACACACACACACACAATGCACATGCCCAAGGACAGGCCTTCTCTAGCTGAAGCGTAGAGGAAACCGGCTTCCTCGCCTCGCTCGCAGGGTGACGGCACTTTTAACAGGGAGGAAAATAATCTCCGCGGCAACAGCAGCCGGAAAACCGAAATGTAAGGTTGTGTCCTTTCTGTTGCTCTCTTTCTTTTTTTTTTCACCTTTTCTTCTGGTGCCTTTCATTCTGCTGTGAGGAGACCTTTGGATGCGCCGACTGCATGACTGAAAAGGCAGCAAGAGGAAGGTGAGCTGACACAATATGTGTGCTTGATGGAGGGCGGGTTTGTGTAAACGTGTGAATGCTGATTGAATATTTACAGCTGACATGGTGTTTTCTGGGCTTCTAGTTGTGTCTTCCCGTTGTGATGGAGCTTCTGTATCTAAATACAGCAGATTTTTTACTTGTTTATTAGGTGATGTGACAGAGAGGGAACACGTGTTTTGTGAGGTTTTATGGTGTTGACTTAACATGAATGGACTTGATGATGACTCTTAGGGCAGGTCTGTGTGTGCGTGTGCATGTGTGTGTGTGTTTAGTTTAGCATTGGTATCCGTGGGCTAGCTTACATCTTAGGAGCTCTTTTACGACATGGCGTTGTTTTTATTTTAGCCGAGGAAATGCAGAATAATGTCTGGTTGTTTCGGTGGCGGCAAACAATGTGTCATAAATCTGCCAAATGTGTACGCCGATGGTGGACGGCGCAGCCTAAATGTTGTTTGTGTTTGATGAAACAAAAACACAGTTTGTGTTTTATCGGAGACGGAGGAGCCCGTGATGCGTTTCCTCCTCGGGTGTGTAGGTCGCCTGGCACAGATTTTCAGAAGCATCCCTGCGATCAGTTCGATTGCTCTCAGTCGTACATGGCGCGCATCCAACCTTTCAGGCCTTTTTGGGAAGGGAGCTCCCTTCCCCTCCTCCATCTCTCCCCCCCCCTCCCCCACTATCTCTCCACCGCCTCCGCTCCTCATCCCAAATATTGCTTGTGTACGATTCGTCTCGGTTCTTAAAGCCAAACATCAGACAGGAAGTGGCACCGAGGGAGCTCCCCCAGCCTGATTCTGTGTCACCCACATCCCTCCTCCTCTTTGATATTTATCAGTATTAATGATGCAGACAATCGTGTGGTGATGGTGTGTCTGCATCAAAAAAAAAAAAACAAGGGAAAAAACAAGACTTTGGCCTACATTTTCAGTCTTCCCTGATCTTGTTTAATTCCACCATGTAAGGATTTAAGTTTTTGTCACATTGTTTACATCTCCCGCCTACACACTTTGTCTACACAGCAACAACTTCAATCTGCGCCTTTCCCAGATTGGCAGATGGAAAGGGTGGTGTTTGACATATCCTGAGACGGCCTTGCCTTTGCCAAATCCCCAAGAGTGCGACTGACATGATTTAAGAAGCTTTTGTGCATTTCTTCTTCTCACTGCTTCGGCTGAGTCGCCTTTGAAACTGTTTTTTTTTTTCCCCTCCGCCCTCATTCCATGAATCTCAGCTACTCGTCGTCTTCTGCTGCATCATTCACTCAATATTTCATCATTTTCTCAGCGTCCAGCTGTCAGAAATCAAAGTCTGTCCTCTGCAAATATATGCTGGTGATGTGAAATGGCCGAGGTCTCTTGTGCTTTTTAATTTTTGAGCCCTGTGATCTGCAGTCTTTGTGATCGTGCTCTCATGACACAGATCCCGGTCGGCTTCTTTTCTTAGGACCAGGTGTACTGAGGAGGACACTAGCAGACCAGGTGATCTGCTCTTACTCTATTAAAACCCAGATTGAGAGGGCAGATGCTCAACACCTCTAATCCCATTTCAGTTTGACAAGCTCTAAAAGGATCAGGCCGTGTTACCCTTTTGGAAATGAAGAGTTTACGCCGTGGCTCGGCGTCTAAACATACCTTAGGTGATCAGACAAAATGCTGGCTGCAGAGACGCTGCCGCAGACGGAGTGTTCCATTTAGGCTCTAAAGGAAACCTTTGTAGCAAAGTGAACATAATTGACAAGGGACTCTGTTAATGGGGAATCCCACATTACACCGAAAACTTTCAAAAGAAATCATTGTGTGGCACTTACTGTGTACAGTCCCGTGTTGGCAGAGAGACATAGAGGGGGAGTTCTTAAACGCGGTGTCTGCTTAATTATTCATCCGTCTTTCTTTCATTACACTTTACAATGACTCAGAGATGAAAGGGAAGACGAGAGGAGGAGAGCGAGATAGAGGAGTGGGGGGTTTGTGGTCTTGGCATTGCTGGCGTCTGCCGAGCGCTGGTATCTCCCGAGAGCAATGGAGCGTCTTCCTCTCCTCCCCGATTTCCTGTTAACTAAGAGATCGAAGGAAAGCTGCAGCCTTTGCCCGCCACACAACAGAGGTGACATTGGTCGTCTTCCCCCCCCCCCCCGATGACCCTAAAACACCCGCCATCAAGCTTAACTCTTCAAGATCTCATGCCAAGCGGACAAATCTTGTTTTTATTTTCACCAGAAAGCCTGATGGAGAAAGGATAAGCCTGAGGTTTTATTTCTTTATTTAAATGTGTCGTTGTGTTTTCTCTCCCTCAGCTCCTTGGTTTTGTTGTTGGGAGACAGAGGTGCCTGACAGGAGACTGACTCCTCTTCAAGGATCCTAACGAGAGCTGAAACTACAGGTGAGTGTCTTCACCATGTAGTCAACTGTATCACTGATCTCGGGTTACAACTAGCTATAGCAGATTAATCGTTTGGTCTGAAGAATGCTGCCAGAGGAAGGTGATAGTTGTTTTAGGGCTGCAGCTAGCAGATGTTTTCATTCTCGGTTAATTTGCCGGTTGTTTTCTTGATCGATCAGATCTCAGTTTCGTCCAGAGGTGAAACATGCCCTCAACATCTGGGTGTTTTGTCCAAAACCCAAAGATATTCAATTTACAGTGATATAAATCAGGACAAAGAAACAAATCCTCACATCTGAGAAGCTGGAACAAAAGAATGTTTATAATTGACTGAATCAATTCATTGATTGTTAAAATGATTTTCTGCCGATCCAGTAATCGATAAACCGCTGTAGTTTCAGCTCTAATTAGCTTGTTTTGACGGAATTAAAGTTCAAAATCACCAAAATACTCAGAAAAGCAGCAAATTGTCACAAAAAAGATAAATCAATTACCAAAATATGTTTTGCTTAATCCACAATAGAGCTTTTGATTTGCTGGTTTGTCCCAAACCAAAGTATATCAATACCGTTGTGTGTGTGTATATATATACACTATATACTTACCGTTTTATACGTCAAAGAAGAACAGCAAATTGTTACATTTTAGACGGTGGACTCGGACAATGTTTGACTGAATGTGTGATTGTCAAAATAATCGCAGAAATGTTTTTTTAATTAATCTTTTAATGTCAGAGATTAGTGAAATCGTCCATCAAAGTTTCCCAGAGCCCAATGGGACGTCTTTAAATGTTTAGTTGAGTCCAAAACCCAAAGACATTCAGTTTCCAACAATACAAAGCTGTATATGCTCAAATTTAAGAAACTAGAGCCAGAAAATCTTTTTGACATTATTTTTCAATCGCCTAATGGAATAATGGATTAACTGTTAGCAGCGAAACGTCACAACTAAGAAGCTGGAGAACTTTGTGATCTTCACCACTTGTAATTTAAAAATACCTTAAATGATTAATCGGTTATCAAAGTAGCTGTCTGTTCATTTCCTGGCGATCAACTATGATCAATCTACCGATCATCCGGGCATCTTATTTGTTCGTTATTGACAGAATGTGTAACGGTTTGTAGTTAAAATCAGCTCCCTGAATCGACAGAGTCGAAGATGAATTCATCGCTGACTTCCTGTCCTCGGTGTCTCTGCTTGTTTGTCGTCGTGCTCGTTGGTATCACTGAAAATAAAAGATAATAAAAACACTTTCTGTCTCGGTGATAAAACGCCCATGAAAAGTGACACCGACCTTTGCAGAAGTTGCTGCTGGGTAATTTGTTTAGAGGACACCTTGGATATTTATTTACAGTAAATGACACGTTGGTTTTCCTCTGGTGTCAAGTTGCACTTTATTTGTGTGCTGATGAATGCTCACTAGTTCTCCCCACAGCTCACATTCTTCATGTTCAGGTATCCATTGGAGAACAAAAGCAGGACATGCTCACTTGGCTCGGAGGCGAACACATGAGCCTCTCTGTGCTGTTCAGTGATTGGACCTTCAAGCTGCGACAGCTGAGCTTCGTTGCTCTTTGTTTACACTTGGCAATGTTGCGTTTAGTTGCTGTATCTTTTTTGAGAGGGTTGGATTTTAAAGAACAAAACAAAAAGCTCTGTGCTGATGCTGACCTTTAGTCTTATCTGTTCTTTTATTTGTCTTCCTCCTTTGTCCTTTTTCCTATCTGTTACAGCATTGTTTCTTTTATTCGCTGCAATCATTTTTATAGTCGCAGTAAAAAAAGAAATGGGCAGTATGCATTACACTTAGACTTCCCCTGTGAAGGTATCTCATCAGGGCTGCGAATAACTATTAGTTTCATTATCTATTAAACTGATGATTATTTTCTCAATTAATTGATGTATCGTTTGGTCTACAAAGCTCAAAAATGCTCCCACATTCCACAAGATAATGTCTCAAACAGTCCCAAACTCATGTAGTATTATTCAGTGTACATACATCACAAAGGAAAGGCGTTTAAATTGTCACATTTGAGAAGCTGGAACCAGTAAATGTTTGGCATGTTATCTTTGGAAATGACTACAATGATTAATTGATTAGGAAATATATACAGATTAATTTTCTCTCAATCGACTGATCAATTAATCAACTAATGGTCTAATCGTTGACGCCTTACTCATGAGGCTGTTTTAAATGTTGCTATACTGTTTTCCTCTGCCTCTAGCCTCTCTCATCCAAACAATTTGTGTCTCTCCTTATCTTCAATAAAAAAAACGTTATCCTCAATTTTATTGCAAAATTGCAATTTTTCCCCCACTGTGGTTTAAAGTGACACTTCCATAAAGTTTGGGGACTTAAAGAGACAGATTTAGAGACCAGATTTGGTAAAAATCGATGGCGCAGAGGCCGAGATATCCTGAGATTTAGTCTCTAAATGTCAGGAAAACGATGGAACCTGCATTTCCCACAGTGTAACTGCAACATTTCTTTTGAACTCCAGACCTCCAGTTTGTAACAGTCTTAAGACTCGAGCCCCAACCGAGGTAATCCCTGATGACATCGCCATGACATCATCATGACATCATCAGGGTTATTTTGTCAGACTTCTCAAAAGTTCCCTTCAGAGCCACAGAACACAAAATACAACAGTTTTCACAAGTAGTTTCACAGTCGGAGGGAACAGCTGTTGTTTTGCAAAAACAAATTAGTAATAATAATCTATTGATATAATATATAATAATAGTATAATATTCAATCATGTTCCTGATTGAACTGACACGCTTTTACTTAGCGTAGGATACAGGACTTTTAACTTGTAACAGAGTACTTTCACAGTGTGGTATTAGTACTTCAGTAAACTTGAGTAAAGGCCCTGAATACTTGCTTCACCAGTGTACAGAGCAGCATCATTAACTCTCTTTGCGTTCCCATTACATTACATTACAGTCATTTAGCAGACGCTTTTATCCAAAGCGACTTACAATAAGTGTATTCAACATCGGTTTTCGAGAGAACAACTAGTCACCAGAAGTAAAAAGTGCATGTCCTTTCCTCAAACAACCATCTAAGAGCATAAACCAGAGCCAACGTACAGTGCAGAAACAAGCGAATGCAATAAGTGCCACAAACTAATATAAAAACAATAAGTGCAATAAGCTAGTATGAATACAATAGATGCTAAGTAAGTGCTAAGCGGAAGGGTAGGCCTTCTTGAAGAGGTGAGTTTTCAGCCTGCGCCGAAAGATGGGCAGCGACTCTGCCGTCCTGACGTCAGTGGGGAGTTCATTCCACCACTGTGGGGCCAGGACAGAAAACAGCCGCGACCGGGTCGATCGGCCGCAGGGACCTCTGAGCGACGGGGCGAGGGCTTCTCGTGGCTCCTCTCTGACAGCACCAGCGGCTGTAAGTCTGCCAGCAGAGCTCTGTGGAAGGAGCTCCCTGACACTGCAGCCCCAGTGGGACACATTGACCCTCTCCTCTGCCCCGTCAATGAGCCTCTGTGTGTGTGTGTGTGCACAGTCACTGGCTCCCAGTGCACCACCATGATGACCATACTGCAGTTCACAAAGCAGCTGGCAGCGTTCTCCCCTCTCTCTGCATTTAAATTCAGTCATTAAGATGTTTAAGTGCTGTACATCTGAGATTAAAAAAAGGGCATTAAGGCAAGATATAAACGAAACACAAAGCTATATAACAAACAAACTTCGAGCTGCAAAAGTCATTCGCAGCATTTGCGTTGCTTGGTAAGCAGATCTCGTTTGTTCCATATTTGTTCTGCCGAACAACGGAACTGATCAAACTAAAAATTATATTTTGATCATCTATATTTATCATTTTAGTCATTTTTTCAAGCAGATCGTTCTGGTTGCAGCTTCTCCGATATGAGGATTTGCTGAATTTTTTTCTTTTTCAGACTGTTGTTCGGGCAAAACAAGACATCTGAAGACATTGTACTAAACTAACTACTAGGAAAACCGGGATGGACATTCAAAAATAGGCAGATTAATCAATAATTAAAATAATCGTTAGTTGCAGTATTTTGTCCCTAAACGTTTAAGTTTTTATAAACCAACAGTAGTATTTTAATAAGCCTGTGCAAAGGTCTGAGCACTGGAGTGATTGTGTGATTAATAATCATGTTCTCATCAGTTGATCTGGTCTTTGATCGGATATTAACAGGTCTTAGATCCAGCACTTGTTTTAGGCCTGTTGGATTCTGGGTGAAAGGGACTCAACTTGTTTTAAGAGATGCTTCTTTCTGGTGGCTTTTTCAGTGAGGCTTGTGACGTTAACTCTGCACATCAAAAAGAAACCGCAGCCGCAGAACCACATTCTCATGTTTATATTTAGCTGCACTTCTGTTTGTCTTTTTCTCCACGCTGTAATTTCCATGTGAATGTTCGCACAGGGAGATGAGTGCTCGTATCTCAGCCCTGCTGCCCCGAGCTTTAATGTGCATTAGGTGAAGAGAAGAGCTGGTATTTATAACCGCCCTGTATCCAGGGTCAAACGGACGGCTAATATCTGCTTCCGTTCTTGGATGGGCCGCATTGATCAGCCCTCCATTATACGTGTAGATTTAGCTGCGTTCAGTCAATCGCGGCTCAATAAGCTCCCTACACTTTGGATGGCGCTGCTTAGGTTTGTCAGTCAGGCTTCACAATCCGCAGTGACGTTCGATAATCTTCCTGTAAACGCTTCGCAAACAGCTCCAGTTACACGAGGCCCAGCAGGTCTCTACTGATTTCCCAGTAGTGAGTTTTATACTCTCAGTATGTTTGATACTGGTGCCAATGAGGTGACGCATTAGGGCTGCAACTAACAATTATTTTCATCATTAAATCTGATGTTTTTCTCAATGAATCAATTTACCTTTTAGGCTATAAAACATTACAAAAACTTTTAAAAAAAATAAATGTTGAAATGCCCAAAGTGATGGCTTCAAATGTCTTGATTTGTCAGACCGTCAACGTGCAGCCCAAATATATTTAGTGTACTATGATAATGACATAGATAAAATAATCTTCTCTGCATATGAGGAGCTGGAACGTTAAAAAATGACTTAAATGATTAATAGATTACATGAATGAATGCCAGTACATTGTCAGCTCTACTTCTTACTGTGTACTGTAAAAAAACTTTTCTACAAAAGCTTTTTTCAATTTAAAGGATAAAGCGGCTGTTATGTATTGTGAAGAAATAACATAAAAAGACCAAAACAATGTGTTGGTCTGTTTCTCAATACAGTTTCACCAGGCTGGCTCTAAGCCCTAAGACCATTCATTCTAGCTGAAGACATAAATCTTTTAAGCAGCTGTAATCAATTATTTTATACCAACAATGGATCACATGACTGCTCGTATGTGAAAGAAGTCACTTCTAGTGATGAAACCACAGAGCATCTTTACAAATCATTACAGACTCTGCAGTTCACTCGACAGAGTCGGAGACTTTACAGAGCTTTTTACCGTAATTCAGCTCATGGTTTTGGTTTTATGGCCAGCGACTTGTTTTGGTTCACCCTCAGCACTCTGATAACTCTACCTGACAGACAAAACCCGATGGCGAACATAGGGGAGGATTTGGCAGCTGAGGGACCACAACAAATCTGTGAATGCAAATCTGTGAATGCAGGATTAAAAACAGGTCAGGTATACAGATAGATTTATATACTTTCATGTCTAAAAAAGGGTCAGTAATTTCCTAAACCAGCCGAACACTAGTTGTTGGCAAAAATGACACAAAGACGGGGATTTATGTGCATCTTTGGCTGCGGATTAGTCCACATTTGGTGCTCTAGTGAGTATTTGGGTAGCAGGACCGTGTATGGGGGATTGAGTGAAAATGAATTACAGTGTGTGTTCATGGTAATGAAAGAACATGTCACCCAGTTCACTGGTGTGTTTTTTATTTTATTTTAGAGTTTCTGGACAACAATGGAGCTCCAGGGCACAGATGAATAATAAATATCAGGCTTTGGATACACAGACGATACTTGTTAGTATGATCATTCATTGTTGGTTTTGTTCTTTTCATGGGATTTAATGACAATAAAAAATAGGCCAAAGGATATCGATAGGAAATGTCTGATAATCTGACCAAAAATGTAGGTACGTGATGGTTTTCGTGTGCTGAAGACACACTTTAGTTGTGTGGTCCGCTAAATGTTTGAAGCTTTTTTTTGTACTTTTACACGTCGGTGGTGGTTTGTTTGTGTGTCACCTGTAAACTGTGCCAGTTCCTGATTGGCCTCCAGCCACAGAATTAGGCTCGTCTCATCCGCTCTAATGACTCCTTAAGATGTGATGGTTGGATCTGGGTCCATGTCGACACACCTATTTCCCCTCTGACAACACACACACACACACACAGTCTCACACACAGTCTCACACACACTTGGATCCATGCCTACTAGACTGGTCCTCAGCCATATGTCCTGCAGGGTAGCGTGCTCACAAACTCAGGCAGCCTGTGCAGCTCAGCGTGGTTTCTGCAGGTTGAGCTGGTGAACTCGTTGAAGCTGCAGAGGAATATGGACGCCATTCTTTCTCTACAGTCCATCTGAAACTATCTGAAACGATGCAGGATGGATGGATTAATGTGCTCAGTAATCCTAAATACACTGTAGGTATGATGTCTCAGCCCTGTAGATGAGACCATGTCAAAACTCTGAAGCCGTGTTGAAGCGAAATGTTGTGGCTGTCGGATAAACGGAATATAAACAGTGCAACGGTGGTAATATTGTTAACGTCAGTGTTGGAGATGAGAGCTGTGTCTGATGTGAAGCAGACCTCAGCGCCGTTAACTGGTTTACTGCAGAAGGACACATCAGATACAGTCAGGTAGGGCTGCAATGATTAGTCGATCGACAGAAAATCTATTTGGATTAATCATTTAAGTCATTTATGATGCAAAAGTTCGCTATTTCCGTGTTCTGAAATGAGGATTTGCTGCATTTCTCAGTTCTAGATTAGATCAAATTGTATTATTTAGTAGAGACAACAAAATGCAGTTCAGCATCTTATCTAAAGTGCCGAAAGCAGTAGTGCAGAGTACTATACAGAATAAACAGTAATAAATAGCCTCTAAATCAAGCAGTCAGGGGTAGATATGGATATGCTACGATACATACAGTATGATCATCATCAATATCTGAATATGAACTTTTACAGTTTTCAGTCTTATTTACTTTTATGTAATTTCTTCAAACGGCGTTCTCCTTACTGTGATTATAATGTTGATGCATTCATTATGACTGTAAGCTCAGCAATTATCTTTACAAGGCGCAGTGAGTGCTTAGTGGACTTCTTTTGCCCTGGGCTTCACCTCACAGGCGGCATTCAGGCTGCACTATGTGATTAGGTTGTTGGGAGAGGAAGACACAGCAAAGGGCTGAAACAAGATTCAGCATTTCCAACTGTTTTTGTTGGATTACCATTATAAGGGAAAGCACAACAACCTATTTCAATGTCAGTCACATTTGGGAAAGTGATTTAAATATATTTATTATGACAAAGTATAATACATAATATTTTAGCATTTGATAAAGATTGTCATTTTTGTAGTTGAAGGGATGCCATTGTTTGGGTTGTCTTTTACTTATAATGTACGCTGTTATTGACTAAACTAATAGTTTAAATGAATTTGTTAATTCCTCTGTAGAGCAAGACAGTTGTTTATAATGAGACTGAATTGATCTTTCTAACGTGTAACTTTTCATTTATTCATACGTTAAACTTTGATATGGAGTTACCACTTTCTGAGTATTTATTTTACCTTCCCACAGACTTAAAGGCAGTACTGGTCATTTTGGAGAATAGAAAAGAGTGATGCTACACTGTAGCTGTACAGTAGCAGCTACAGTCATCATAATGTGTTGTGTTCTAGATTATGAATTATTATATAAATGATATTATATAAAAAGTACTTGAGATATTTTTTTGTTTATGAGGTGAAAGCCCCTGACTTCATCGTGTCCCCCCCACCTCTGAAACCTAACCTACGTTCTTGCAGGTGTGGATGAACAGATCTAATGTTTCCTTTCCTGATAATGACTCTGACACCTCAACTCAGGGAATCTCCAGATACAGAGTACTATCGATCCGACGCGGGTACTCACTTTTTCACAAATTGAAAATCTGTATACCTTACTGCTCTGAGCTCATTGCAATTATTTTACGTGAGGTAACATGAGACCAGGGGTTGCTGATATGTAACTAACGGAAACAATTATTTTTTTATTATGATATCGACAAAGTATTTAATGTGCTGCATATCAGATCGGTGCATACAGTAGGAGCAGGGTAACCGCTTGTGACGGGTCAGCTGTGAGGTATCCTACCAACGTTTAACTATCTCCAAATCTGTTCCTAAATACTGTCAGATCCATATCTGTTCAAATAATCTGTTGTGTGTATGAGAATAACCTTTTATATAGTAGCAATTGTAGCTTCAGCGCAGGGTAGCAAAAATAAATAAGATGTACTGTAACTTTTAAGAAATTGAGGGCATTCTTATAACGTTGGTCACCGTCCAGAGCGGCTAGTGTTTTATTACCGCGTGTTTTCCCAGAAGATGACATTTTATTGCTGTAGAGATTGTGATGGTGATCGTTGCAGTGTCACCTTGTGTGTTTACAGATGAGAACAATGTCTGATGAGACAGAACAGAGGATGTGTGATGAAGACTTTGGTTCGGACGAGGAAGGCGAGGAGGGAGACGTGGAGTCCATTCTGGAGGACAACAGCAGCGAGCTCATGGACCGACTGAGGGAGCTGGAGGTGAGGAAACAATAAAGACACACACTATCACTCATGCAGTTAGAATTAAATTGATAATGAGCTTGTTTTAACCATAACAAAGTGTAAGAACAACAATTTGCCATTTTATTTGACTGGGACCAGTTTGCCTGCATTTAATTGTTCTATATAAGAAGTAACACTGTGTTCACGTCTGACTAATGTTTCACCAATTCACCTGTATTTCTTTTATTCATGTGTGCTGGGCAGTTAAATGTGCATGGCACAATACATTACGTTTGTGTTTAATTGTTGTTTTCCTCACAGGCAGAAAACTCTGCTCTGGTGTTGGCGAACGAGAGTCAAAGAGAAGCTTATGAGAGGTGCTTGGATGAGGTGAGTTCATGTTGCAGAATATAATGTAGAAACTAAGAATACAATTATGAATTCTGCTCAGCTAAGTCGTTCTGTGTAAAATGTGATGTTCTCTGGTGTTATCAGGTGGCCAACCACGTGGTCCAAGCTCTGCTGAATCAAAAGGTAAGGGAAAGCTGCATTGCTGCGTCTGTGTTTGGATTTTAAGCAACTGTAGCATCATCAGTTGTCTCACTGCTCCGTGTGTCTCTGAACAGGACCTGAGAGAGGAGTGCATCAAGCTGAAGATGTTGGTCTTTGACCTGGAGAGACAAAACCGAGCGCTTTGTGAGCTCTTTCAGCAGAAACTGCCCAACCACCCCACTGCTCACTACCAGGTAAATCAGCTGTAGTGATTCATAAGTGACTGTGTGTCACGTGCACTCTGAACTTCTTCCACTGAAGCCTTGCGGAGTAGTACTGCTTATGTGAATCAAGCCAAGAAGCCTTTTGGGTCTCCAGAAGGAGCTCTGTGAAGCTGCATAAATGTCCTTGAGTGATGTCACTTGAATCAGTGTCGTTTCAAACTGAAGACTACAAATTTGAAAGTGTTATAAATCTTTGGGCGTGGAATTAGAAGAAAGTAAGCTTACCGGACCTCTCGAGGCCACTGCTAATCTCCGCTTTAGGCTAGCAGCTTGAGGTTGCATTAGTCACTACTAGCACATCCAAATCTCCTGCTGAACTCTCGGTGGTCGAGTTGCATTGTGGGTAATGTAGGCGCCATGTCAAGGAAGGCGAATGTGTGAAATACATTTTAAAAATGTCTCTGGTTCTGCTGCATATATTTTTATCCTGATTTTTAACTGTCAATGACAATGTTGTTGAAGTGCATTGATAAATCGGTCTTTTAAGTAAAAGCACAGAAGTATTATCATCAAAATGTACTTTAAGTATCAAAAGTGCTCATAATACAGAATGTCCCTATAGATTGTAACAATATTATATATTTTTCTTTTATTTGCTTAATAGTATTAATGTTGTAGAAAAGTGGAGCTCATTTAAAGTAGTTAAACTACCAGTTTAATCTTTAAAAAAAAATAAAAAAATTCACTTAAACACAGTACTTACTAAATGTATACAATGCACAGCTCTGATTCTCAAAAACCAGAGGGAGCTGCTAATTTCTTTTTCACCTCAGCCTCATTCTTTCAGACGCTGCTGAGCCAGTAATGGATCTCAGGCTTTTGACGTCTGCTCTATATTGTTCCAACAGATGCCAGGACAATATAGCTACTAGTTGTCTGTGTATACAATAAGCTGTAGTGTATACAGTGTCATCATAATTGCCTAATGATTCTCCCATTACAGGTCCAGGCAGGACCCCTCCCAGACTACAATGCACAGCTGCACAATGACTCTGCCAAACAGGCGGAGCCTGCACAGACTGAAGCACAAGCCAAGGTGATTATTCCAAAGCCTTTTCCAAACATTAAGAATGAACCAACAGGATTATATCAAAGCCTCTTAGTGAGACCTGTGTGTGACGTTAAAACATGCTCTGACATTTGCTCTGTTTTCAACTATTGTGCTTTAAAAAGCTGATCTGCCCTGTACTCATTTCCTGTACGCAAACGCTCTAAAGGTCTTGATGAAATACATTGTTTGGCCCCGCATTGAATCGTATGCTGATGGAGATCTATTTTTGTCCAAAGGGAAATGGCTACCGCACACAGCATGCCTCCCCGGGCCCTCGTGGCCCTGCCGCCTCCATGGAGGCCCTGTCTCCCTTCTTCAAGAAGAAAGCACACATCCTGGAGGTACTTCGCAAGATGGAGGAGACGGACCCTCTGAAGTTCCACCCGTCCACCGCAAGCTTGTCTTTCTGCGACTACAGCCAGGTGCTTATGTCCACAGAGGCTGTTTTGGCCACTGCGGACCCCGTTCCACTACCCTGCAAATCCCACCACACACACTGCCACTACTCCTGCTCTGACACTGACTCACACCAGCGGGTCAACGGCGACGGGGCAGTGAAGTGTGAAATAGGGAACACCTGCTGTTTACACTGCAAGAAGAGCCCAGACAGTCCTCCAAAGCCATGCAACCACGTCTGTAGTCCTTCAAAAGCCAACTCAGCCACCCAGAGCCATGTAGTTCCTGCAGCTGCTACAAGCGAATGTCACAGTAAGAACCGAACGGCGGAGTCTGTTCCCCCGTCTAAACAATGCACCAAGAATGAAGCCCACCAGCAACCAGCAGGCGCTACCGCCCACTCCTCAGTCACGGAAACAGCCGATCAGAATCTGGAGGTGATGGATGTGGAGCAAGAGCAGGATAGCTCTGAGAGTTGTCTAAATGCTAGTGTCTCTGAAGAGCTCACAGGTTTCTGTCCCACCTCCCACCTGCCCAGTTCTGTGAAGGAGAGCGCACAGATCTCCCACTGTGACATGGAGACGCTTGATGGTGTTCACAACGGCGTCGAGCCTGCCATGTCGAATGACCCCTCAGCCGTCCCTGAGAAAGACTGCACAGATCAGGAGGCTTCTTCTGTGAGAGCCAGTGCCACCGTCAGCCCCAGCACGTCGTGCCTCACTGACGTCAAAACCGCCGCCATCAACTCGCCGTCCAAACTGCTCAAGTTCTTGAAGATTCCCACGATAGGGGAGAAGTCTCAACCTTCAACCTCTGCCGTCCGTCTGAGCCCCCAACTCACCCGCAGCTCCAGGATCCCTTGTCGCACAAACAACTACGAGGTGTACCACTCGCCTGTTCCCACACGCAGAGCCACCACCACAGAGAGGTGCAGGCAGCCCCCTCCACCACCCTCCAGGTCTGAGTCCTACCCCGCCACACACTCGGCGCCAACCTCACCTCCTCAGCCTGAAGAGGTCTCCGCCTCGCCCGCTCAGGATATAAGCTACAGCAGCTTCTCTGCACCTAAAGCCAGTGCTGCTTCAAAGATGGGAGCTCCTTCCTCCGCATCCTCATCCTCACCCAAAGTATCTCAGAGGGTCCCTCATTATGAAAATGTCTGCGTTATGTCTACCAACTCCAGAGAGGAGGAACCAACCCAGGGCCTTGAAAAGAGAACCACACTTCCATCCCAAACAAAGGTGAACGGGGGTGAGAGGAAGCTTGTTAAATCGCTACCCGAAAGTGTCCTCAACCCTCCTCAAAGAAAGCAGTCGTCCTCGTCCACGTCAGAATCCACATCAGATGAAGAAGAGGATTCAGACAGCCCAGTGTGGGTTAACCACCACAGCTTGCCCAACACATCCGCCATCAGCAAGGTCGCACAGGGCAGAGCCAACTTCTCACAAACCAGAGAGAATCCGGCGGCAGATATGAGGGAGATCACTGTGCAGAGCTCTGAGGTTGTTCAGCAGCGGCAGCCGCCACCGCCACCTCCAGTCAGGAGGAGCGACTCCTCTTCCATCCCCAAGAGGCCTGCGGCCGGGGCGCCGAGACCCCAGGCTGACTCCAGTCACCACGCTTTCAAAGACAGGCTGGCTGCGCTTGGAAAGCTGAGGAGCTCTGAGGATTTACAAGTCAATCTCAGGCCGGTCGACACAGTGAATGAGGGCACTTATGAAGAAGAAAGGAGCAAGGAGCCCATGGAGCTCCAGAAAGAGGAGCAGAGACATTCAAAATACACAGACTCTATGGACAGTAAACCTAGAGTTATTAGTGGTGGTTTGAAGTACCCGGGTTCATCTCAGCTGTATGAACAGGCTGTAAAATATTCTGGTTCAGCGGTGGTTAAACAAGAACTGTGCGTGACCAAGACAGAAGTCTCAAAGAGTAAAATTGGTCTGCCGTCCCCCAACACAGATGCTCCACAGGTACTACGCAACAACATTAAGTGTCCTGGCTCCCTGAATCTGGCCTATAACCTTAAACCAGGTGTTGGTCCTCACAATAGCAACAGCCCCAACAAAATTCCCCCAAAGTCGCCGTCCAAACCTTGCCAGGGCACGTCCGTCCACAGAGGGGGGAAGCCCTCAGAGGCCCCACGTTACTCGTCCAAATCAGAAGAGAGGACCAAGATCAGCAGCAAAGGGAAAAAGAATCCCATGTTTGGCGACAGCCTGCCGCCTCCTCCCCCGAGACCTCCAATGTCAGAGGGGGAGAAGCCGTTGCCGCCAGTTCCCAGCCCACAATCTGCCATCGAGCAGAAGGTTATGAAGGGTATCGAGGAGAACATGCTGAAGCTCCAGGTGCAAGACAGAGGAGGGCAGGGCATCGAGGTCAAGCAGAAAGCCTCCAACGGCATCGCTAGCTGGTTCGGCCTGAAGAAGAGCAAGCTGCCAGCGCTGAGCCGCAAGACGGACGTGACCAAAGCAAAGGACGAGAAGAAGGAGTGGAAGATCAACATGCCCTCAGTGGGCAGGGACTCTGTGAAAATGGCCACCAGGTGTAAAGAAGGAGTGGAAGGACTGAACATCTCGTCTCTGATGGAGAAGGCAGAGGGGCTGAGGAGGGCGCTGGAGGAGGAGAGGGCGTATGTGGAGCGGTCGGGGAGGGGTCACTCCTGTGAGGTGGTGATGGACCCAGCTCAGGGACAGCTGGCTGTCATGTACAGGGGAGCACGCTCTGACAACTTCATGCAACAGCTGTTGAACAGGTGAGGACCCAACAAGGTCAAGTGGATTGTAAGGCTGCTTAATAACAAATGGTAGTTTAACTAAAGGAATAGTTTGACATTTTGGGGAAAAGTCTCATTTGGCATATCTTACCTTTTAAGGAATAAGTAATTGGTTTCAGCACCTCTGAATCAAATACACGAGACTTTTTTGCTCTTCTCATCTTACTCTCAGCTTTAAAGTGAATAAGTATATTTCCGAAAACACTTTTTTTTTTAATATTCTTTGTGAAATCATATGATTAGTTTTGCATAATGACACAACAGGAATAAGTAAAACATAAATAGATAATGCATACAATTTTAAAGTAACAAAAAAACAGACCACAAAGATACTAATTGGAGTCATAGCAAATAAAATAAGTATAGATTAACATATCTATCTTCTCGGGGCTAGAGTTGAGTTGCGGTTGTCACTACAACAATGATCCTGTTTGAATAGTCTGTATTGCAAACTATCCTTTTCGATGGGAGACTGCTAACACTTCATTTTTTGTGGTAAAGCTTGGACAACTTAACTCAACTTATCTTGTGTTTGATAAATATAGAGTGGACGGGAAAGACGTGATCAGCGTGCCCCAGCGGCGGCTCTCGTTCGATTGTAAGAGCTCCAAGCCGGTGTTTTGTCAGCAGGGCGACATCATCAGTCACACCACCAGTCGTGACGATATGGAGAAGGTACTTTGTTAGTTGCACTTTAATTTATTTCTCTTTAGTCGGACACAAACTGACACCATGTTTACATTTATAATAGTGATAAAACAAACTGACTAGGAGGAAGACACAACTCACTTTCATTTAATGCATCAAGCTCTCAGGTTTCAGCCGTGCATCACTGAAGTTCAGTACAGTACATTTACTCAAGTACTGTAATTAAGTACAAGGTACTTCTACGTTATTTGAATATTGCCATTTTATTCAACTATATACTTCTCCTCCACTACATATCACACAAATGTAGTGGAGAAAATAGTACAATATGTGTCTCTGACAGCTAAAGCATCTTTCAGGTTGCAATTTTTTTTATTCCCTTCCTGTCCAGTGAAAACCACACCATGTCTCTCCAGATGTGTTGATTTTTAATGTTTCTGATAAACTGTAGGATGAAGTGTTCCCTTGAGGTTGAGAAAATCCTCCTTCTATCTAGGCTAAAAAAAACCTAATAAAAACCCTCTCGCTGTAAAATCCTTCATCACAAAGCTGAAAACGGGGTTATTTTTCTGAGCTCATGAAAAGTTGACTTTTTAGAGATACATGGTTCTTACAGGACAGCGATTTGGTATTTTTACTTTTACTTAGTTACAACAAGGAACTTTATTTTGTGTTTGATTTTGGCGGTCCCTGTGGAAGAGAGTGGTGGTTTTTCCGAGCACCAGAGACCCTTTAGAAGACCTCATTTTACTGCAGAAGGGTCTGACATTCTGCTACGAGCAGTCCTTGTTCTGGTTCTCTCGTGGCTTCCGTCCCTACAGCGGGCCCAACCATACAGCCTGGGTCTCCAGCAGCGGGGTGTCTGTGTTGGCTTCCTGCGGGGACCGGCAGAGCAGCAGGGCAAAGCTCAGCTCCTGGTTGGAGGATGAGCGGCGGCTGCCCGCGCTGAGCTCTCTACCTCCCGCCAGAGCTTCGGAAGCAAAGCCGGATCTGGGTCGGTCTGCGGTGGGCTGGGTCCCTGCCAGAAACCCCTCTGGAGTCTGCGCTGACGGAGTATCTGGTGAAACGGCATGATTTCATCTAATTTCACGAGGAATGGCACCAATGACAAGTAATAAGATAACTATGTAGGAAGAGCCAATCTCCCGCTGATGGTCTCTTTATGTAGGTCATTTAGAGACGTCAGTATTAAATTGAGATTGTATCATAATCAGTTCAAAGTTCCTTGCAGTAACTTTAAGAAAAATAATCTGAATACCTCTTCTAGCCCTGGTGAAAGTTGTTCAACATCGTATCATTTTTCACGGCTGAACTTGGGTTCTACTACTGTTCCACTAGTTTCCTGCATATTGGTGTGAAGAGCCGACTTTTGGTACATTCTCTCCATCTGCTGCTTTGTTTTTTCATGCAGGGATCAGACAGAATCGGCAAGATCACATCGGATGAAAATCTTGCAGACTCGGTTCACTCTCAACACTTTGCAGGTAAGACTGTCTGTCAGGAATTTACCAGAGCAAAGAAAAATCACATTTTTGAAGGTTTATGAGCTTTAATTTAAAAAAAGATCAGAGTGTTTCTGCCTATACTACAATCCAGACGGTTTTCAATCAAACCTAATTTGCACAGTGAGGGAAAATAAATTGGCTCATACCTTAATTAGCATATCAAGGGGAAATAAAGGAGGTCACGCCCCAGAGGAATATCGATTCACAACTTCAGTAAAAGATCATATAAATGTGATATTCATTAATTTACTCATTTATCTCTTCATTCCTTTGTGTATTTTTATTTATTAATTTGTTTATGTGAGCGTGCTGTTTATTCATTTATGCTGTTCACATCAGTCAGTCTCTGAATTTCTCCTTTCTCTGCAGGTTCTGGTGCTTCCACGTACACCCTGGACAGCGGCATCGGTACGTTCCCCCTGCCCGACTGCAGCAGCGGTGCGGCAGGACGGAGCCTGTCCAAGACGAGGGCGGGGGCCGAGCGCCACTCTTCTGGCTCCCCGGGGAGGGCCGGCCGACGGGCCCGCACCCTAGACAGAGAGCCGACGTCCCAGGATGAGTGCTACGTGCCTCACAAACAGCTGATTCCTAGCATTCATTACGGCGCCGTGCTGGAGGGAAGAAGCTCCGTCGGCGTCATACGTGAAGGTGCATAATAGCATTCAGGGCATTGTTAGACGTCACTTAGTTGTATTATGTACCCTCCATACATTATGCTTTTGTACACTTGTTACATGATGTAGTCTGCAACCTTGTATTGCACTCAAATAAACATAAAAGCAGTGATTCTATAACAGGAAGTGTTCATCTAATAGGAAAATATTCTGATATCTTTGTCATCAATTCACAAGGTTGAGGTACTTCCCATACTGTAGTTTAGACTGACAAGGTACTGAAAATGAAACAATACTAAAGAGTCTACAGTTGTGCTGTGAGGTTGTGAAGAACAGAGACATTGCACAAAAAACTACAAACCAAAGTCAGTACAGATGCATCCTCTGGGGAACATGAACGTATGTACAAAATACCAGATATGAGATATTTCACTTTTTAAAAGCGTTTGTGCTCCTGATGGATCATATTTAGTAATGACGTGTGGAAACGAGATGAAACGAGTCTTCAAATTCTCCATCTACAGACAACGAGGTCTGTGGAGCGAACATGTTTTCCCCTCGCTCCAAGACTTGGACCTTCCCCAACCTGAAGACACCAGCAGGACCTGCAGAGGTTTACCTGGCAGTGGAGGAGGAGGAAGAAGAGGAGGCCGTGTCCTTTGGATCTCCATTCAGAGGGGTAGGGATGCTGTATTATTACGACAATGACATTATTTAAAATATTTTACTACGACTTTTTGGGTTATAGTATGACTTTCGTGAAAAAAATCAAAGACAAACTATCACTTTTTCAACATACTATACTATGTCTTGTTTCCTCAAACTATCCTGACTTTTTAGGATTTTTTGGGAAATACTATAAAATTACTTTTTTTGACTGACGTTTCCCGAAAAACTAATGACATTCTATGCCATCTCGTTTTTCGACATGCTGTATTATGACTATTCTAGATACTTAACTATGATATTTTTATGATGTTTTTATCAAGATATGTGACTTGAATTCCTTTTTTTGACTTATAATACTATGACGTTTATAGACATACTATACTATACATTTTTTTGACATTCTATAATATACATTTTTAGATTTACTTTACTATGAGTTTTTTCCACATACTATATTATGTATTTTTTATGATTTGTGCTATATAGTATGAATTCTGTATGACTTTTTTCGACATACTATACGATTACTTTTTCATGACATGGTATAACCTTCGATTAGGAGAAACTCCCCAAATAAAATGCTTTAACAGGGGAAAATATGGAAGGAACCTCATGAAGCACAACAGTGGAGGGATCCCTCTTCCAGGATGGACATGCATGCAGTAGATGTCGTGAATACCTAGTAAACCCAAAAAGCAAAATTATGGTAAATCAGGAGACAATGTAACAGTCATTTTTGTAAGTTATTATTCTTGTTCTCCCCAAATGAATGTGTTTTATTTGATCTCTTCTTATTGAAAAACTGCTGTTCAGGAGCATGCTTAAAGGAATTATCTGGGTCACTAACAGACTGAAAGTACTTTGCAGGTTGAGATACATTTTTAAATCTGCACTCACATCTTACATAATGTAAAAACACAGAACCACATTCTCCCTTTAGAAATTATTAATCAGCTGAGTATTCATTAAAGATTCACAGTTGTATGCTTTATGTAACCCACTTTTGTTTTTTTGCACCTAAAGGCGTTACATAAGACGAAAGACATGACCTAAAATGTTTCTCACCCCATTGTGCGTCCCTTTCAGAGCATGAAGGCCGGCGGTCCCTCCTCCAGCCGGGTCATCGACCCAGGCAGCTTGCCCGTCCCGGCCCAGTCGGGGATGATCCGCAGGGGGAAGACTCTGACTCCCAGCGTCCCTGAGATGAGCAGGGAGGCCGGGCTGGAGCTGCTCCGGGAGCGGCCGGAGGAAGCTCTCTCCCCAAGCCGCCCTCAGGTCCTGGAGACCCCCGAGTCCCTCAGCGATTCTCTGTACGACAGTCTGTCATCCTGCGGAAGCCAAGGATGATCCGGCCGAGGATTGGGGAGGACGGAGAGGAGCTCATCTTTACCATAGACAATAAGACACAGCCCCGGTCTGAACATGTCTCCTGGTTGCTGGCTGTGCTGTGATGCTGCTGACCCACCGCCATCTTTAAAGAAGAGAAACTGTGCTCTGTAGATGTTCGCAAGCATATTGTGGTGATGCTTTCTCATCAGCTATTTCTCTGTTGCAACTGGAAAGAGATCAATAGACTTCTCCTCAGGATTTCCTATTAACGTGAAGCCAAAAGTCCCCCACCCCCCCAAAGTCATATAGGTTGTTCACCTTTTTCACAATCGGACTCTTCAGTGGACACTCTTTAATTCATGTATAGAGGACTACAAAACGCATGGCTATGCTAATGGTTAGCACAAAAGTTGTCACTCTTGGTAGTTGTTCAGCAACTTCGTCTTTTGTTTTGAATTATCTTGGTAGACAGATCGTCGTGTGCATCAAGGAAGAGCTGATCAGTTCAATAGCCGACGATCTGCATCAATACATCCATTCTGTTCTGGACATTTCATCACATAATATATTGGAAAAAAAAAAAACATCGAGCTCCTTCAAAAAATGAATGTTAATGTCTGTGGTTCTTAATTGCTTAACTCATGCATCACGATTTTAAATGTACAAACGATTTTATTGAACATGTTGATATCGTTTTGCGACCGATTGAAGGTTGTCAGAAAATGTCTGTTTTAAATCATAATACATTTAAAGGTAATATATACCAGCAATAATAACATAGATAAGAGAAATGGCTACACTATTCAATGAATATGTATTTCTATTTATTTATTTTAAATGTACATCATTTGCAGTCATCTTATTATCTCTTTGTAATCTTTCTGTGAAATTGCAGTCTCTTCGCTTAGTAGATTATGTTCATATCTTGTACTTCAACATCTCCGTTGCTGTTCGTTCCCTAGCCAATAGAGGTCCTATGTACCTACTGCCATTTTTCAACTTTCTAATTAAAATGTTTTGATTTACTTCTTCGTGTGAAGCAGTTATTTTGGCCGGTCGAATCAATAGGTGGAAAGTGCATTTACTTAAGCGCTTTCTTACAATACACATTGAGAAATTGTGCTCAGAGTACACCACCAATTTAGCAGAAACTGATATTGTATCTATTCAACGCATTCCTTATGTCAGAAACCTACATTACCCATAATGCAACTCTCACACAGAACATTTTGTTGGATTGTTACACTAGTAGCAGCTAATGCAGCAGTGAGCGGCACAGCGTTGTGGGAAGTTCACTTCTTTCAAACTCCATATTGATTTATCTATATTTAACAATCTAGTAGTTTTGTGAGTTGCTTTGTTAATCTTAAACTAAAGACGTCTCATGTAGTGCAGTAAAACAATATTTTCCTCTGAATTGTGGAGTAGAAACTACCGTATAAAATGGGAATACCGTTTACGCATTATAATTTTACTAACAAAATATACTTCTGATCATTGTGGTAAATTAAACATGTAGATTGAACTGTGTAAAAAAACTAGATTCCTGTACACAATGCATCAGTAATAACCTCATAACAGCATTTTCAGCAGTATAAGTGTGTACTACGCCATGTACATTTTGATGATACACTAAAAGTACTTTTAAAGGTATGTAGAATGTTCCTTTTAGCAGCATTTTTGGGACTGCAACTTGTTTTTTCATCATTGATTGATCTTCTGATAACATTGATTAATCATGTAATCTATCAATAAATGGCCAAGTTGATGTCTTCAAATGATTTTTTTGACCAAACAAAAGTCCAAAATATTTTAAATGCAGAACTGTTACTTATAATTAGTAGTTTTGACAGGTATCACTATATTTAATCACTATCTGAATATTCCTTCCATCAGTTATAATTGGTCGACAGAATGAAAAAAAAATCACTTCATTCAAATACGTTCAACACATTTATTTGAGCAAATGTATCAAATTATTAGTTTAAATTTTACATCCATAAAATAAATTCTTCACAGTATACACTTTCAAAAAATCGTAAAGGTTAAAATCACATCATTTGGCAAACTACTTTCTAGACAACAGATGTTTAGAGAAACTTACACTGGGAGAGGCCTGAACAACTCGCCTGCTATCCAAGATGAAGACCGATGGCACAGACTGTTCCTCCTCCTCCAGCCTACGACACCCGAAACCCCAAACGTCTGTCGGAATGAGCTGGTGTAGACCACCATGACTCCGACAGGCTTTTAGGGTTTGTGTCAGTGTTACCAGGTTTCAACATTCTTACTCAAAATGTTGGTCTGAAAACAAAAATTTGTCGGGACAAAAACAATGACGGGGAAATTTCTCAAACGGGGTAATCTATCAAAATCATGGGACACCATATCTTATGACACTCCACTAAAGAGAATGGAGGAAAACTAAAAAAAGCAAATCAACGACTGAAATGAAATAACTTCAAATAAAACAAGGATTAGCCTCAGAAGCTGACATGACCCACTAGAAAAGAGCCCGTCATGTCATTTATGGCACTAAATAATGAGTATGTTCATTAAGTGCTGCTCAGCTTCCGGGAGTCTTCATAGGGCAACACTGCCCTCTACAGGCCAAGCATGTTCACTGCAGCATTAGTCTAATTCTCCATTCACAGCCATGACAGGGACTAGCATTAGTTTACCATAAACTTGCATTCAACCGTTGTTGAAAGTTTGAAAAATAAATCAAAAGAATTTCAATAATATAAGACCACATAGGAGTTAATTCAATAAATGAAGACAGAAAGTGAAAAGCACCACGTGCGTTGCACATTGTGCCTCTTCAGACTTTAATTATCCAAACGTTCTTTACTTCTTTTCCTTCTTCTTTTCCTGAAACAGACAAATAATCAGAGTTGTAAGAAACACATTCATTAGAAATCAAATGTTATGAAAACCAAACGACATTTTCCACTTTACTCCAGTGGTGTGTGTAGTATATACACTGCTCAAAAAAATAAAGGGAACACTTAAGCAACACATCCTAGATCTGAATGAATGAAATAGTCTTATTAAATACTTTGTTCTTTACATAGTTGAATGTGCTGACAACAAAATCACACAAAAATTATCAATGAAAATGAAATTTATTAACCCATGGAAGTCTGGATTTGGAGTCACACTCAAAATTGAAGTGGAAAAACACACTACAGGCTGATCCAACTTTGATGTAATGTCCTTAAAACAAGTCCAAATGAGGCTCAGTAGTGCGTGTGGCCTCCACGTGCCTGTATGACCTCCCTACAACGCCATGTGCTCAGTGGAACCTGCTTTCATCTGTGAAGAGCACAGGGCGCCAGTGGCGAAGTTGCCAATCTTGGTGTTCTCTGGCAAATGCCAAAACGTCCTGCCCGGTGTTGGGCTGTAAGCACAACCCCCACCTGTGGACGTCGGGCCCTCATACCACCCTCATGGAGTCTGTTTCTGACTGTTTGAGCAGACACATGCACATTTGTGGCCTGCTGGAGGTCATTTTGCAGGCCTCTAGCAGTGCTCCTGCTGTTCCTCCTTGCACAAAGGTGGAGGTAGCGGCCCTGCTGCTGGGTTGTTGCCCTCCTACGGCCTCCTCCACGTCTCCTGATGTACTGGCCTGTCTGCTGGTAGCGCCTCCATGCTCTGGACACTACGCTGACAGACACCGCAAACCTTCTTGCCACAGCTCGCATTGATGTGCCATCCTGGATGAGCTGCACTACCTGAGCCACTTGTGTGGGTTGTAGACTCCGTCTCATGCTACCACTAGAGTGAAAGCACCGCCAGCAT
This sequence comes from Anarrhichthys ocellatus, assembly GCF_004355925.1. Lineage (NCBI taxonomy): Eukaryota > Metazoa > Chordata > Actinopteri > Perciformes > Anarhichadidae > Anarrhichthys > Anarrhichthys ocellatus. Next base: position 5,864,658 of record NW_022280035.1, on the reverse strand, counting down.
TCAAAAGTGACCAAAACTTCAGCCAGAAAGCATAGGAACTGAGAAGTGGTCTGTGGTCACCACCTGCAGAACCACTCCTTTATTGGGGGTGTCTGTCTTGCTAATTGCCTATAATTTCCACCTGTTGTCTATTCCATTTGCACAACAGCATGTGA
>NW_022280035.1:5806491-5854503 GCF_004355925.1 Anarrhichthys ocellatus | reverse complement strand
ATATATATAGAGATATATATAGAGATATATATAGAGATATATATAGAGATATATATAGAGATAGATAGATATATATATAGAGATATATATAGAGATAGATATATATATATAGAGATAGATAGATATATGTGGTTACAGAGTGAGTGTTGATTGTTTTTGAGCGATGGCAACTTTTCCAAACTGTGACTGAAGAAGAACTAAGACTCTTTACTTCAGTAAAAACACCAACACTGTAAAAAAATACTGCATTACAAGATCTAAAATAAAAGTACTGAACTATTACAAGCAAAATATACTCTAACGTATCAAAGGGTGAAAGTATTACTCTGATTCTATACTCGTGTATCTGCTCTATATACAGTCAGCTGGTTTAATTCAGTGGATCACAACACAAACTAACTTCTCCTCACAACCATCGTACTGCGGAGGGAGAAGTCTCATATCACAAAACCCAAGCGAATAAAACCAAAAGTATCCGTTTGGCTGGATTCTACTTGAACTAAATAAGACAATATGTTGTTTCTGTTCTGATTTGGGTGAGCCAATCAGTTCAAAACATTTAATCTACAGTACTGCTTGAAAAACAACTGTAAAATGCATTAAAGACTAATGGTGCGTATAGACACAAATAGACACGCGTAAACAAGAATTCAAGCATGGATCTATGTATTCGTGAGTATCTCCAGCAGCAGGGCGGTATTTGTGAGATTGTGTCAAAATAAACCTTTACCGAGTGCAACAGTGTGGCTCAATGTGTTTTTAAGATTTTTGGACAACAATTGAGCTCTATGACACAGAGGAATAACATATCAGGCTTTGGATACACAGATAACATGTGTTAATAGGATCACTTCATTGTTGCCTTTGGTCTTTTCATTGGATGTGTTGACAATAACGAAAACACTAAATATGACAAAACTTATCCATTCAATTTACAAAAAAGAAAAAAAAGCATAAAATCCCGTACCTTGTCGTTCATGGCGAGGATGACCATGAGTTTTCTGAAGATGGTGATGAAATCCAGGAACAAGTCCACGCAGTGCCTTAAAAAACAAAGTATACCAGAGTATGTTTCAGAATATCATATGCTTTTTGAGGAAGAAAAGAATTGCCATATATCATTCAATATCTCTCAAATAAGAGCATCTGGCTATTAAATGTATCCATTCATTTTCTGAGGGCTGAGCTCAGGTTGCTGCTCTGATATTTGGACCCATCTTTACTTACTTTTAGGAACTGATGCTAAGCTACACCTCGCTATGGAATGATGCATTCACATGGTATTTGGTTAGGAGAAAATGTTCCTCACCAGATGTAGTCCTTGTCTCCATTCTCTGCTTTCTCAATGATGAGCTGAGTGTCAAACAGGACGAAGCCGCACATGATGAGCAGCCCGAGGTACATGTGTGCCTGTCGGAACATGTGAAGAACGTGATTAACGCCAAAACATTGACACAGCTGATCAATAGTTGAGTGAGGAATGGTGCCACTTGGGTCAGCTACCTTAAACAGCATCACGGATCCAAAGAACATGTTCATCACAGACATCAGGAAGAGGAGGGAAAGGCCAGACATCAGGGTGCCTTACAAGAATTAAATGGGTAACATGTAAGTATTGCTGTAAAGGGTTGAGAAGAGAAGCATACAGTGCAACGGGTCACAACGTTTATAAACAGCCTTTACCTCCAAGGAACAGGTAGCTCCTGCGTTTGGCATAGAGAGCGCTGAGAGTGAAGCAGATGAAAATCACAGAGGTTCCCATGAAAGCCGTCATGATGATGCTGAGAAAAGAACCAGAACAAAATGGAAGTTTTCAGTAAATTCCCACTTTCAATTATATGTGTACAGAGAGATGGCTACCAATCATCACACAATAATCTTCTCATTGCCGTTTAGTTTTAGAATGTTTAACAGCTGGCAACTAACTGACTAAAAGTTAATGTGCAAGCTTTATACACCGAGTGACTTTTCACATACCTCGGATTGACAGCGATGACAAAGTCCAGTGTGGGGCCAAGGCCGACACCTGGAGAAGGAAAACGCTGGTTATAGACTCTTACATGACCGTAAATTAACAAAGACAGCAGTTTGTTAATTTAAAATCAGGTACCCTACCTGTGAGGAAGGCGAATCCTGCGAGGATAGCCAGTCTCTTCTTCTCCGTTTCAGAGTTGTGTGGCGTCATGGCAAGCCAAAACATCATCCCCAAGGAGCCGAGGACAGACAGCAAACCTCCCTGAGAACAAGGCCACACGGTGAAGATGGAGCATCCAGTGCACCATGTGTTGGTAACGTCACTGAAACTATAGCTGTTTGGTTCCTTCACAATAAGACGTTAAGATAAGAGAGAACTCGTCTGAAAGGCCTTTTTCTGTCTCATCACATCTTATGTCATTCTGATTTAAATTACAGACGAGTACTTTGACATGTGGTACCAGCCCCACTATAAAAGGAGAACACAATATAAAAGTCCCTTGTACTGGTGTAGCAGACAAAAGACCAAAATAGCAGTTCTTGCTTTTTGTTCTCTCACATTTTGTCTGGAGTTTTAGATGCTCATCAGTTTTACTTATAACTTTTATGTCACTTCTAACCAATTTTTTTCTAAATATAATGATCTTATTGGCTAGGTCCTATACATTTCCATGTTGATACTAAGAAGCCCTCTAATTTGTGATATTGGGCTATACAAATAGAACTGAATTGAAACAGAGGAATTTCACTTTCAGTCATTTATCCAAAATACACTCAGTATCTTCTAAAACTGTAAATCCCAAAATAATGCATTTTTCAGGGAAGACGACGCACCACATTTCATAGAAAATGTAATTTATTTAATTGATGTAGCTATTGTTTAAAACATCAACTAAATGAATCATAGAAAGATAAGCATTAAGATCTGGGTAGCTTACCAACTTTGTTGAACAAACACTGGATAATGATGGACTTCAAAATGAAATTACCTATAAATCAAACTATGACATTTATCTGTCATACATGTTGCAACAACCAGGTATCTAAAAAAAAGCACCAAGTGGTTTAGAGTCAGCAGGACAAAGTATTCGTGTCAGTACTTTGCCTACGGGCACTATTTGCATAGACATACAGGATCAACCTGGACAAGTAGACTCCGTAGCATCTTGTTAGCGTTACCTGGAAGAGACGTGTGACGACATGGACGTAGGAGCCAGCTGCAGACACAAACATACAGAGTGCCAGGCTGGAGTACACATTCTTCAAGTGCACCTGGGTGGAATGAGATCTGTAAAAAAAGATAAAAAAGGCACTTGAGTTATAGTGGATAAAGTATGTGACTGAGATAGCAATCTACTGCATGCTTACGCACATTTGGGAGAACTTGAAGAGGGCGTCAAAGTTGATGTTGCGGTCAAACATGTTCATGATGGAACCAGGGCTCGTGAACTGAAGAGAGATTCTTGAACGAACACAGCAGAACAGAAACACAATTACACTTCAGTTCCAAATTCACCAGTAGAATCAAAGCTGTTTTATTTAACTATAGCTGCAGCATTCAAAAGGTAGCATATGTGTATCATTTGTTAAAGAGCAGTAGTGGAGAGCAATAGCTAGCTACACTTACTCAAGTACCTGGAAACTGTATTTACATTTGGTGCTACTTTTAATATTAACAATGTTTAAACAACACACAGGAACAGTTAAAATATGGTAGATTTAACTACCCAACAGTATACCATCCAATAATATAACACTGACACGGAAAGATTTATTCTATGATTAACATTGCTATACTTTCGCTTGACTTAACCGAGATTTTCAATGAAGCAGATACACTTTGAAGTATTACGGTAATGTGCATGGCTACCCTTACTTAGACGAAGTTAAAATAACTTGAATACTCCTTCCAAGCATGTCGCTTATTAAACGTGCGCAGTTTAAAAACCTCATGGAAGACGGTTGCCTTTGGAGCTTTCTGCCAGAAATGGTTTATTTTTAAACACAAAATATCAACTGCTTCGAAACCTATCCAAGTAGGTTTGTAAACTAAACTGAAGGAGATATCTGGCAGAAAAGCCCTGTCGTTAGGTTCTCCCGTGTGCGTTGTATTACGGTTTGTGACATTAAATTGCACAACAGGTTATCACTAGAGTTAACTGATAAGCGCTGACTGCTTAACACGCTAACAAGCTTCTCTAATAACATATTCTCAACTCGTGTTAACGGCATTGCCGTTATCTGGCAACAAAATTAAAAGCAACTCAACTTAATTAACGTTAAACACGTCGTTAGAAACAGGAGAATCGAGCAACACCCCAACACTATGATTGTCGTATGAGGATATCATATTAACAGCTAAGCGTTGCTTAGCTAACAGTTAGCTAAATACCGAGCAGCTTGGCTAACTACGCTAACGTTTTAGCTAGCTCGTTTGTCAACACAATTCGACGTCTCGTTCATTCTCAAGCACATAACGCCAGCACAGTTACAGATAACAGTTACTATTAATACGATAACACCAAAGCTTTTATCACAATATGTTATAATAGCGCTTACATTTGCTTACTCCGCTAACCAGCTAACAAACAGTTTGGCAGCCGTTCTTCTTCCTGCTGTACGTGTCAGTGGCCTGATGGCGTCACAATAGCCACGCCCAGAAAGCCGTAGTCCCCCATTCCCGTGTGTGAAATACGGTTATTTTATAAATAAATAAACATGTCGTCTATATTACACTTACTGAACGTTGAATCAAAGTTGTCGTTACCCCAATACATTGTTAAGAAACCTTTTTTATTAAAAGATACTTCCTGGTGTGTCACCGAGTAATGTCCCCGTTACACCTAAAATGGCCGACTCATAAATTTAACTGCACCATTTCAAACGGCAAGAAAACAACGACTTTCGTGTTTGTTAAGCAGTTTGCAACTTCGACCTCTCCGTTTTATAAACGCTGTGATTCAAAGACTAGGTTCAAGCTCTACTGTGAAATAATCAAACTAAAATAAATGGATTCGTAGGAGTTTAAATGAGTGAATCTTGATGAATCATTACTAACATGATGCAACGAGATGCAACAAATATTTTCACTGAACTGTTATGGGTTAGAGGTGTCGTTTTTCTTTGATATGAAGGCAAGAACATTTTGCAATTAATAGCATTATTGTTGTATTCATATTATTACAAATTATTTAAATTAATCAGTTGTTATAACTATTGTTTTCCTTTATATTTTATTATTATTATTTTCTAAAATGCTTTCTGTTTCTTGCAATGCCTTAATATCATAATACCAAACTAACTGTTTTGTTTACTTTTGGATTTCATACCCTGGACTTTCTATCACAAATCTTAAAATGAAAAGTAGCTATAGCTGTCAGATCAATGTAGTGGGGTAAAAAAGAATAACAGTTGTCTCTGAATAAGTATAAGTAGCATAAAAGGTACATTATTTGAGTAAATTCCACCACTGTACAGGTTGAAAATATAAAATGTGTAAGATAAGTTTTGAGTGGCCAGTGTATGGATATGTTCATCTGTGCAAGTAGTATTGAGAGATGGATGAAAATAATATTTTATATTTACTTTTTCTCTAGTACTGTAGTGACCCAAATATGTGAGTAGAACAACATGTATTTAAGACCATATTGATTTAAAAAGATACTTAATTGTTGTATAAGAGGACATATAGTAAAATGTATTCCTTGTCCTTTAGTGTCACCGGGGAGAAAAACATATACAAAAACTGTACAATATAACCAATTTTTATTATAAAATAAAAACTGGTAGCACCTTGTCTTTTAGAGTTTTGGTCAGATTGGGTAGACAAAATGAGTGTTTGACTTATTCTGATACACAAAGACAAATTGTGACTGTTTAAACAAATACTTTTGGTCATCACAACTGGTACAATTTCATTGTCATATTTTACTCGTTAACATGCAGGCAATAATTGCATCAGACATTGAACATCATAGAAAAACCATATTACCCAGGAAACACACCCCACAAAATATCTGTTGTACTGAATAAAAAATGGAAAAAGAAAATGTGTTCTTGCATGATTGAATCTTGGATTTACATCTATTTGTTTATTTGATTTAACTGCTTAAGTTTTGAATCATCTTTGAACTTAGACAGCAAAACGTGTGATTTTTAGGCACATATAAAACAGTTAAAACACAAGGCCAGCCTCAAAGTAGGCAAATGGATTACAAAACAATGTTAAGCATTAAGAAGTACTGGACAATACAGATTTTTGGCCAATAAATATAGAAAAACAACACTCACACATGCTAAAAAATTTGATATTTCAAGTGTTGCACTGCAAGTACCACAGCCGCACGGCATTACACTTGCTCTTGACAGTGTTTTTCTCACGCTCAGCATGACACATCAGAGTGTGTAGGCCTACAAATCTCTTCTCAGGCAGAACACCATTCTCTGTCCGGATTTCAAAGGCACAGTTTTTACTTTCAGCACTGTCAATATAAAACAAGTGCAAGTTGTTTGTCATATAGTAATAAAAGAAAAACATAGCAACAAACGAGTTATTATTAAACCTCGAATGAAAACTGGCTTTTCTGGTCGTCCTATGTGCCAACATATTCCAGTGTGTCTGCATTCAACGGACCATCAAAGACAAGATTTCACCCTGTTTACTTAACTTATACCAAACACTAATCCGACCACTAATGATGTATATTTGCATGGTTTGTAGAAATTATATTTATAGTACAAAAAAGTGAAATATACTTTTGTTTTGCTGCTCCCTTAAAAGGTAAATAAGGCTACAGTAATGTTTACATCTGTTGAATGCAATTATTGACTGGCTACTTAGGAGGTACTGTCCATGTACACACAGAACTGGGTTGCATAGAGGAACCACGTTCACCGTTTAAAAATAGATTTCCTTACAAAACAACCTATAAAAGAAATCAATAAATGTATAAAATCTGGTGGAAATTTTAAAAAAGAGCTGATATTATTGTTTTTTGTTGTTGTTGTTGTTCCATGAAAGGCACAAGAATGAAAAAAAAAAAAAGTCCAAAAGTCAAGTCAGGGCAGGCAGGCTTCTGCTTTGGCAAAATAACCACTTTAATATTGTAACTAGAGTGTGTGTGATGGGATTGCTTTGGTTGTTGATTCCTGCTCTTTCAAATAGTGGTTGTCAATAATCAGCACTGAGGTTCAGAGGAAAGGCCTCAAATTGCGATCTATAGTCTCAGCTAAGCCAAACACATTGTGTTTTTCAGGCTACGGATTTCCTTAACCCCCCCCCCACACGCTAATACAACTTTCTAAACAGAGGATTTTGTGCAGAGGCAAGGAGGACAACGTCTGAAAACTCTAGCATCTATTGTCAATAGAAGGTTCTATTGTAGCTGAAGAAAGTCTCAAGCTGGAGCTGAGGAGCGGGTCCACTGAGAGCTTAATGTCCACGAAGATGGTCCAGCTGGGTGTAAACATTATCGGCTTGGCTAAGTTCCTCAAACACAGGCAGAAGGTTGAGCAGCTCAGCGTCATCCACGTCATCAAACCATGACACCACGGGAACCTGTCGAAAACAAACAGTCACTCACAAACTGTTGGCATTTAAAATTAAAATAATCACATATGAACTGCACCTGGCAGCTGTGAATCAAAGTTTCACAACAGTCAATGTTCTGATCCAAAGAACGCAAGCAAATGTAACCAGAGGCGCACAATTTTAATCTCTCCTAAATGTGTCTTGCATGTGCAGTGTACGGTTTTATAAATCAGGATTTGAACTGAATTATTCAGCAACTATTATTTTATCAATAAAGTGGTTTTAGCCTAAATTTGGAGAGGACAAAACAAGACATTTGATGGTATTATAGTGGTTGTTTCTCACTATTTTGTAACTTTCCACTATTTTGTATATTACAAACAAAAAGATAAATCGAGAGTGCCAAGTTCTTGTTAACTTGTACAGAGGAGCAATGGATGTGCCCGGCCCACGACTGTAAGGCTGTGGCCCGGGCAGGTGGTTAAAACCGCCCGGGACATCATTGGTACCCATCTACCGAACATTATTGATACTGGTCACAAGAGGCACCTGCGAAGAGCTCAAAGGATATCAAAAAAGAAAATACCCACCCCAGCCATAGCCCGTTCACGCTGCTGTAAATGAACCTTGTAACCCGTGTAACCTTAAAATGTTCCTTTTAATTCTCAAAACATCGAGGACTAATTCTGCTTTCATTTTCATTTTGTGTGATTTATCAGTTTGTAAGAGCTAATCTCACATTGCCAGATGCTTCTCATCAAGCCCATTCAATCTTGTCGAAACATTTGGGAAAATAAGATCTCGACATTAGAAGGAGGTCCATGATATCTGACAGAAGCAGATAAAAACTCACAGCATTATTAGGGTGGAAGATGTAGGAGGCAGGAGAGTTATCCAGGATGAGGGTTTTTTGGAGATCTCTGCCCAGGCGGCTCAAATCTTTGACATAGCAGCCCTGGTGGAATACACAAGATTCCCGGAATAACCGGGTCCGGAAAACACCACACTGATCCAACAGGTCTGTCACTGGGTCTGCATACTGACGGAGGCAAAGGGAGGTGGGGAGCAGGTGAGGGGAAGAGCAGGTTGGACTAATGAAGCACTGTCAACTAATGGTGGATATTTATTTCTAACAGCAAATAGCTAAAACATCACACATCCAAAAAAATACATGAATCTGGATTAGGTTGCACCAGCTACATTCGTGTTGTAAAGTCACATTTAAGTTCTAAGTAAATACTAATACAAGTTACCAAGCTAACATTAGCTTTGTCAGTTGGTTCAGTTAGCTATGCAGCAATAAATATGAAATATTTACAACTAGTTTGTGTGTGTGGGGAAACCCATTTTAATGTAAATCTCCAGTGAGAACTTAAAAGGAGTTGATGCAAGCGGCTCCAGTAAACAAACTATAGCTTTAAACATGAGCAGGGCGTCTACTAAGGTGACTAACAGCATGTCAAGCAGCTGCTATGACACTACAAGGCAAGAAAAAGCAGAAAAAACTCTGACATGACATCAAACATCTGAACAAACAAATAGTGCAGAATACAAAGAGTCTATTTTGGGATCTGTTTCAGGATCTGGTGTACTGTACCTTTGCGAGACTGGCTGTAAACAGCACACATTCAAACAACTCTCCCATTCTCTGCAGGAACTCATCTACGTACGGCCTCTTCAGTACATACACCTGTAATACAAACAGACCATTAGTAAACAGTCCCACCAGCAGGACTTTTTAAATGTAATTTACATGTCTTCTGTCACATTTGTACTATGAACTTCTGTCTTCCGTCCGTCGGCTGCAAACGGCCAGTTCCTGAAACAAGTAATCAAGAATAGGCCGTACCAGTTTTAACCAGCCTATCCTGGATTACTTGAACCAGGCCGAGGCCCACGGTGGATGCTTCCCTCCAGATAGGCTCCCAGGAATTACATTTCTTAGTTAATTACATTTCCACATGTCCACTAGTGAGAAGCTGAACAAATGGTCCAACACAGTGTGCTAGCTGAGCACTTTACAACATCTTCACAGAGGCAGTAACATGTACTGCATCACTTAATATGACATTTTAGATGAACCGAGGCTGAAACGACTCATTTCCTTGCTGATGCATCCACTTCCACTTTCTCTTCCCTGTTCAACATCTGGCCAGTAGAGGGCTCCGTACGCCCATCAGAACAAAACCTGGCTGATCAGTTACAAGACCCATCCCTTTTTTCAGCTCAGCAACCGCTGCAAACACATCAACATACACACACACACAAACCTCTCTCCTCCACAGCAAACACACTCACACACAAGCATTTTACCTGGTGTGTGGTCCCCTCTATCTCCACAGGCACGATGAAGTCTGCATTACTAATAGGCTGGAGGGGGAGAACACAGGGGGAGTTGGTCGGCATGCTCATTCACATGGCATTACATAACAACTGAACACTTAGACGCAGGCTGCACACCGCGGCCATAAATCACAGTGAAGAGCCTACACAAACAGAATGTAATTCACTTGATGTTCCTCAAGCACATGTGATGGTGAATCAGAAGGAGCTTTCACGCAAACTACACAAAAATACTAAACACACTAAAATTAAGCATTGACAATAAGCTTATTTGGTGGCCAAGTGAATGAGCTTTGGTACCTTGAATGAGCTGTGCACCAGGGTCTCATCCAGGTCTATGACCACGCATAGCTTCCCTTGGTCCTGGGCCTCCACCTCAGGCAGGAGGCTAGGTTCAGACTCCTAAGAAGACACACAAATACTTTTAATGCTACTGTCCAACACGCACCTATATCATTTGTGTTGCGCTTTGTTTCCACCGAAGGAGCATTATTAGCCCTGATAGTACACTGATTCATATGATAATCAGACCGAAGCCGGTTAATTTCACCTCTGGGAAATATGACTCAGTTTCAGAGCTGCATGTATGCGTGGATGAAGGAGCGAGCCTCATTATTTACGATAATATCGTCGATGTTGCATATCTTTAGGGTTAGCATATTTATGTCTTTCATTATATTTCCCAAACGCATCTGTAGACCTTCACCTGCAGGGAGAACACATTAGCTTGATGTAATCTCATTTTCAGATTTGTTAATATTGTTTCATTCTAGGCTCTTGATGAGCACAGCCAATCTGAAATGAATTATCAATATATTACATAATGTTGACGACAAATAACATACCATGACAACAGGATTATTATTTCACCAACTAATCAATGCAATGCAACATAACCCCATCAGCGCCAACGTTTCATTTTGGATCCAGACAATAACCAGGCCCCCACAGATGCTGCCTCCTGTTTGCTCCTGATGCTGGAGGACACTCCTCAACGTGAACAAACATGGCATCTCATTAAAATGCCCCTTACATGCTACTGAAGCTCTAATCAGGCTGACAGCGTTCACCAGCGTGGCCAGCCGAGTGCAGCAGGCGCTCAAGGCTTTATTTTTTTTCTCTCCACCTCAGCAATTACGAGGCACACAATACGCCATTCTCTGCACGCCGTCTGCCTAAAAGGATTGATCATCGCTCTGTCGTTCTTATCTTCCTTGGAGGATCAAGTGTGAACATCAAAATGATTCCATATCCGTAAGACAGTTGCGGTTAGCTTTCAAGATGTTCAGAGCAGGTGCAGTAGTGGTTTTAGTGCGCACTTGTAAAAAAAAATAATGCTTGAAGACAATAATTCTTTTACAACAGCCTGTTTAGTTTATTCCTACAGATGGCCAAACTATTCAAACACACAGGCAGTGTGTGTGTGTGTGTGACAAGGATGTGAAATCTTACATAAACAAAAATCAGGCTGAACCGAGGTCTTCAGTGATGTGAAACATTACTGGAATGAGAATAGTGTTACCTTGACAACCGTCCCATTTTCGTATGACTCCAGCAAGGCCTGGTGGGGGGGAGGTGGTGTTGGCGGTGGTGGTTTGGGGCCATCCTGAGCTTGGAGGCAACAGAAGAGCGCTTTGAAGATGTTGCAACTCCGAGGCTGTTTCAGGGCAGACCGGCTCACCTGGCCTGTTAACGCACACACAGAGACAGAGACAGAGACAGAGAGACTTTCATGAGGAAACCAAGTGAAACATGGAAACACACATCACTACACTAAAGGTAATCACAAAACAAATCTTTTTACATGGAAATAGATGAAAAATATTATTTAAATTCAATATAATTTGTTATGCGCTACATGTAAGAGCTTCCCCTTTCCTAAAAGGCATCTGTCCGTCCGTCCACAGCCCGCACTTGAAATCTGTTTTTAATGCGCCTGCCTCTGCTGCTGCTGCTGGAAATGGCTGGTACACGTTATATAATCACAGAGGGCGGGAAAACCCACACTTTTTCAGCACTACCTTCGACAGAAAACACAGACAGAAAACATTCCAACCATTTTAAACTCCCAAGACCTTCCAGGGCTGCCTGAAGCTAGCCAGAACAGTCAGTCAGTCAGTCAGCCGGACAAGCAGTCACACCTCAATGCTTTGTGCGGGTCTTTGATCAGTCACCATAACCAGGAGTGTCCCAGACCCACACAAGACTTTTAGTCAAAGAAAGGGAGAAAAAAACATTCCTGCAAGTTCCCTCGAGTGTGTTTCATGTGAGAACTTGCAAAACATAATTTATACCCATCGATACACCTTCATCGTAGTAAATACTACTAGAAAGAGGGACTGTGGATAAAGACTCAAAAGTGGAGAGAGAGAGAAAGAGATTTACTCCTAATAATCTCCATGCTGACCCTCAGTGCTCAGAAGACATAATGCAGACACACATGTTACACAACACCCTCTTTAAGACAAAGGAGCTCGATTTGGTCATTCGTCAGATGTCCTTCATTAGTCCTGCACACTATTTTCTGAAAAATATCGATATTAAATATCGATGTCCCTTCAATACATTCCAAATGATTAATGTGTATCCTGATTCCTGACAACCAGTGTAAGCCAGCCCATTGATTCCCCACAGGACGGCAGCATTGGCCATGTATGACATAACGACCACATTATATCTCCCCTGCATGTGGAAGGATGGCATAACAGCAGATTAATCCAACACAGATCTATTTGTGACATTTAATGAGCCATGCCAGGGGGAAAAGACAAGACACAGTATTTGTGTATAATGTATAATCATGCAATATGCACGATGTTAACGAGCCGGGAATCAATGAGCAGAGCTCCTTTCAAGCCCAAGGAAAGCGTGCAAAACAACGAAATCTTTGAAACGGCGCTACAATAGGCGTGAGCAGAGGGGTGTGTTTGTGCATTCCGCTGTCAACACCGCGGCACCTGGTATTTCTAAACAACCCCTCAGTTAATCAACAGCCAATCTGGACGCCCTTACACATATCCGCCTCTAACATGTATTGTGATTTCATACAGGAACTGTGCTGTTTGTCCGTCAAGTAAAATACAAGCAAACTTGGGAACATTGCAGCAGTCTTCCGTGCCATTACGCACTGATGTGTGACCTCCCCCACCACTAAGATATGAACACCATAGTTTATAAATGAACCACACAGTTTGGTCTACACTGTACTACAGTGCTGCCTGTGGTGGCAGACGAGCTCCTCGAGCTGTACCTGGTAGTAGTAGGATATGGGATGGTGCCAAACAAGCTGGAACCTGATCGACATAAATACACAGCAGCTTGTTTTTTTGGAGAGCTGTGGCCATGATCACCAGCAGCACCGCTGAGAAGAAGTCAGCCATAATCACAACACCACATGTTAAGAAGCAACAAAGATTAAAACAAAAAGACATAACAACAGGATCAACAATAAGCTCTGGATGGCATACCCAGTGCGCAATGGAGACTATGAACTTCTACTTGACCGTATATTCAATAGTAGAGGGATAATCTAGCTGTGGCAAATCTACAATATAATCTATCTTCTGATGGATGTTATTCAGTTTAAATGTTTTATTCTAACAGTTGTATGATCTTTATAATCTCCAGTGAAGAAAAACGGCTTCTGGTCAAAAATAGTACTAGTGAATAAGCACAGTATGCTTCGTTCAGACTCTATGGTTCTGTATCTCATAGTGATAAGAGCTAAATATTCAAGATTTGTTTGGTAAAAGGTAAAAAAACAAAGGGGGCAATGCGCCTCTTTGACCGCGCTCAGCGTCCGCAGCGCTCAAACTGTCAAATGGGCGCACTACAGGCTCTCTCGATACACCGATCAGTATTCAGAAAATATCCAAATAATAAACACCAAATGAAGCAGATATAATAATAACTCAAAGGCTCACAGAACACGGGCCCATCTCACCTGTTTTCGGTGACACTTGAACGTCTTCTTTCTGCACTTGGGTGATAACAGAACTTTCCATCTGACAATCACGGAGCCTTCAAAATCCTCAAATCCTGTCCCCGAGCACTGATGGGCATCCCTCATTGGGTTTTATTGAAAAGTCAACTCCAGTATTCACCGAGGTAACTTATCATCCGCCTCAGTAACAAATCCCCGATGAGAGTAGGATTGATCTGGTTTCTTTATTCCCCCGCCGCTTCTTCTTCTTCTTCTCTCGGAGGTCCACCGCACGGAGAGGGGGCAAGGCACTTGGATATGTATTTTTTTTTAGGCTATATGAGACTCTGCCCGCTCCGTCGTCTCGGGTTTACCACTACTATTACTGGTAGTATCGCCGAGAAGCCTTCACTCTTGCACCAACAACATGGAGAATCCAGGCGAGAGAAGGAAAACAACCGAGGAAATGGGGCAAGGGAGGGCGGTTTCAAGCCCCCCCTTACTACAAATAAACAACATCGCCCGAAAGGCTCTAAACGGCCACGAAAAACACCGAGAATCGACCTCTACTGTCGGTTTCGATCTAATAAATCGGATTCCCGTGTTTACTTGAATGTAAAATATGAGTTTTGTTGTTATCCGAGGTTTTGTTTTTCTACGGTTGGGACTCCGCGGGTGCCTTGAAACCGTGCTGGTCACTGATTGGGCGCATGGGAGGTGGGGGTGTGGCCAAGGCATTCCTCCCCGTTCTGCATGCGCTGCACCGTCGAACACATTCCAGCGCTGATTTTACAAATGAGATCACGTTATTTGTTAATTATGTTAAACATAGTGTTGATTTTTGCTACTGCATTAACATATGATTCGTTCACATTATATACAAGGAGAGTAATATATCTTTCGTTGAAATTGTAATTTGTTTAAGTTTAATTTGGTTTCTTTTTTGTTTATATTTCACATAAATATAGACTAATAATTTAGTATTTGTATCAACATTTTTTGACTGTTGTTCAACTTCAATCATTGTACCAGAGGAGTTAGATATATTATTAATGAGCCACAATTATCTCCAAAAAAAGTAGGTTAATCGTTGACTTTAATATATATCCCAAAACTGGTAGGCTATTATTGTCTGGAAGTTGCTAATTGTAGGCTTTACATGTTAAGCTACAGAGGGGTATCCTTTTAGTTTACAAACAAACTTCATATCACAACCTCGGATTAGCAAGGAAACCCAAATTAGTTTTGAGGCTTATTTATTAACCTTTCAAAGGATATATTCAGTCAACACTAAACCTACAGTTTGATGCATGCAACAGCAGATGGATGAACTCCAGAGGAGTTTTGTTGGTAGAAGTATCTCCATACCAACTGTCCTCAGTAGTACTTTATGTGTGGAGGTAACAGAGGGCAGAGTGAAACCAATGACCCAGGCTCTTTTTTATTTTTTTATTTTCTCTCTCAGTTTGCTTCCCTTAACTGACACAATAAGAAAATGAAACTGGAACTTGTTTTTGCCAGAAACCTGCTGGGGGACTTTTCTCTGGGAACTACTGCATTATGGCAATCTCCAAACATTTGTGCAACAACAGGCTCTATATGCAGTTACTTTACCATGGGACTGATGATCATTAACATTACAGGTATATCATATAAAAATATAGTATAAAAAGTATCATATTTAATCAACTATGTAGGTCATTATTTAGTTCTAAATCTAGGAGAAAAAGTGACAAACATTTCTATTGTTTCTATTGTTTTTGATTAAAATAAATTGTACTCAGCTGCAGACAAATCCTGTGTATTTTATAATAATTGTTCACTATCTGAAGAGATCTAAAGCACATTTTGCATAAATAGAAGTGGTTTATAAATCATATTAGGCAATATGGTTAACCAGTGGGTCCCCAGATATTTACAGCATGGAGGTTCTTCAGCGCCTTCGTATTGTCTGAAACCTCTTGAGTAAATGAACACTGATGTTGAGCACCTGTGATGTGGAGTTGAGCAACAGCAGATATTTGCAATATCTAAGCGCATTAAACACACGAGTGGTAGAGAGAACACTAACTGCATACAGCCTTAAAACAGTTTAGATGAAAAACTCAGAAAGAACCAATAAAATCTATTTGTTAATAAAGGAATAACTACACAGTTGAACTAACCACTATCCATTCCAAACACATGTGGGCCCCTCACACCACAAGCTCAGCCAGTGCCCACAGTGGCCACAATGCAAGACATAAACAAGAATGGCTCCGCTGTTTGCATTCCTGGTGTCGGGCGTTTTAGGGCAGCACTGACAGATCTGTGTAAAAATATATACAAAATAAGTATGGGCCGCACAGCTGGAAAAAGTCATACGGTTTAGAGCTGATGCCACCGTTTACTAAATCAATTTGCCTGATCTCTGGTGCGTCTTGCCCTCTCCTTCTTATAATGTTGCGTTCCTCTGAGAAGAAGAGCAAAAGGAGAAAGCTGGCGTTTGAGGCCCTGAGCGGTGCTGCCGTTGTTGTACCCCTGGAAAAAGCTTTCCAAAGCATGTGACTTCAAACATCAGGTACAAGTTAAACCTACATCCATCTTTCACCAGTTAACAGAAATAATGCATGTAAAAAAACATGAGGGGAACGGAGAATTCAAGCCTACGTCTGGCACATTTCAAACCTGAGATTCATATTCACAGAGTGAAAGGAAAGTATATGATATGCAAGTTTATGCGAGTTTTTTTTTTTGTATAACACAATTCCTGCATTCCTGTGCTGTAGTTTATTGTGTTTGTTCACTGGGATTGTTTACAATTCGATAACGACTTTAATGATTTTTATGATTGAAATTCATAAAAATCTGTCAGTTCTGGCAAGCAACAGTAATACAACAACACGGGGCTTTTGCTATTACAAATTCATCAAGGAGATCTTTTTGCAAAAACATATCGTTGACTTACATCTGCAAATCTGTTACCTGTCGACACATTAAAGCAAATACACAAATACAACACTGTTAAAATAGCTTATTATATCATATTAATGCAAATCAATTGTAAATATGGGAGAAACAATTCAGAAATATTCTGTACAAAACTATTCAACAAGTTATACTGCATGGCAAAAAAAGCTGTGGAGATGTTGACATTAATGGCAAAAATAACATTTACCCCTTACACACACACACACACAAATACACTCCATATCCATCTGGCGGTGTGGTTCTATTTCTACATATCACACCTGGGAATCCACAGCCTCATGCACTCTGCCATGCATTGCTACATCCAATCATGTTGATGACAAACTAGCTGTTGAAATGTACTTGCAGCATCTGAGCCTCTAGTAGGGCTGGGGCTGTAGGGTCTACAATCATGTGATTTGCTGGAAGCGCCCACCCTCCCTCACTGCCTCCTCTACCCTCCCACCTCTGCAGGCCTGCCCCTGAGTGGCCTCTGCTAGGCTATGTTTCCAGGAAAGGGGCCTACTGGACAGGCTGTGAGGCCTAGGCAGGGAGACATTGGCTCATTGAGAAAAACAAAAACAGAGAGGGGCGGTGGGAAGACTCTCCTCTCTTACATAACTCTGCCTCCATGACAGGAAAAGAAAAAAAAGAAAAAAGTTCCCCGCCACAATGCAAAGAAAAACCTGTCCCTCTACTGGGCTTGCAAATGCTGAAGCACTTCAGGACTGGAATTCAAGCAATACCGAAACCAGCAGTGCTTGCTGGCAGTTGCACAATAGTTGTAAATCTTCAGACATACCGTCACCTCAGGCATTTCAAATTTAAACTGATTGTACAGGAGCTTAGCAGTCAAATCACTGCAGCCAATGACACTGCATTTGTTTGAAGAATGCTATTCCTGTGCAGCTGTAACGACAACAGAAAACGTGATGCAACTCATAAAACGTGATGTAACACACCTTGTCATTTAATGTGTTGTGTTGTTCGGCTCTGGTGGTGAGACATTTACTGTATCAGAGGAGTGTCTTCGATGGCCTGCACTGCCTCCCTGTGTTCAAAAGAGAGACTGCACGGAGTCTTAAAGTGCACTGAATTCAGTTTCCCCAAACAAAAGTCTTCATTTTGATTTACAAAAGTCATTTATATTTGACTGTCGAGAGATGTTACACACTTAAAAATTACAGTCATGGTGTCATTATAGCTTATCTGTTGTGTTTTTTCATTGGTTATCTGGGTCCAGGTATCAATTATCTGGGTAATTAATTATATCATTAGAAAATGTACTTATATTACTGCTGCGAAGTACTTAAGAAATGTGGTATTCTAGGCCATATCGTCTACTGGTTTTCCATCATTGTACACAGATTTATTTTTGCTAAATTATATTTGGTGGATTACCTTATTTTTCTCATGTTTATTGAGTTTTCATAATTCAATTAACCGTATTCTGTTTTGTAGTTTAGAAAGGGACCTTCATGGTGCACCGTGCCTGCAATAATAATAATGTCAGAGTGTTATAATGTAAAACAGGGAGGTTAAGTTGTGAGGCGATGTATCACGTTTTGTTTTCAGTCTTCAGTTGTCCTACTGTTAAGGCGGGCATTAAAGTGGACTAGACGAAGCAGTATGCTCCATCTAGCAACTATCAGGTTTATACTTAACTCTAGTTGTAACCAGCGTTACAGTATAACCTCATTCACACCTGTAAACCAGTCAAGTTGACAAAACATATCTTAATTGTTTTGTAAAATCAGTATTTGGGCTGTGACTAAAGATACAGACATTGACAATACCAGTTTCTTGTTTACTAAATAAAAACATCTATTTAATTAATTTCTGAACTTCTATTATTAATAAATAGGCAAAGGAGGCTAAATATGGTGGAAGAGAAGACCGTCGGGTTGCTCACAGCTGCACTTTTGGAAAAAAAGGTCCATATGTGATTCAGGAGTCAAACTCTGGCCGCCGCTCGATCAGGATGGTTGTGTCGTTCCCTCTCCTGGTGGTCGGATCAAGGCAGGAAACTCCCAGAGCTATCAGACACAACCACGCCTGCAGCACAGACAGAGAGATTAAAAATGTATCAGTCCATTGATCAGACAAACATCACATATTCAGTATGAGCAAGCATGCAATCAACATTTATGTATGTGGCACCTTTGACAGAAACCAGTCACAAAGTCCTTCACAGTCAATAAAATAAAATAAAAAAAGTAAAATCAAATAAACGATGAAAGGGGAAAAGAGAGAAAAGGCACAAGATAAAACATAAAATGCCACATGCTACAATGCTGATCAGATGGGTTTTTAGCATTTTTTCCATTGAGACCAAAGACATCAAGATTATTGGGAGACTATTACAGCTTATAGCTTAGGGCTGCCGACTGGAAAGCACAATCTCCCCGACGCTTAAAATGTATCCGAGGTACATGTAAAAAACGCTGGGTAGAGGACTTAAGAGCTCAGGTTGTGGTGTTGGAGTGCAGAAGGTCTGTGATATTCTTGGCTCTATAAGTGAACACCAATATTTTAAAATGAACTCTAAAATTAACAAGAAACCAGTTCAGAGGTTAAATTAGGCGTAATGTGTGACCATCTGTTGGATCGTGTTATGAGCCTAAAGGGAGCATTTTGGACAGTTCGTAAAATGGAGTATGGAGGCTTTATAAAGGCAGGTAAAAAAGAGAATTATAGTAGTCCACATGTGATGAGATAAAAGCATTTATTGGCATCTCCCTTTCATTTCTCAACACAACAGACCCAAATTTGGCTATGTTTCTGGGGTGAAAGAAACATGATTGAGTCCGCACCTTAATGAGAGTATCAAAACTCATGGATTGGTTAAAAATCCCACTAATATTATGCAGAATAGACCCTGAAGATACTGATAAGGCACCAAGGTTCTGCCTGATCGCTGAGTGCATTTAACTGCACAAAATGATTTGCCATCTAGTTCTTAATTGGATTCAAACAGTTGTTCAGTGCAGAAAGTTTATGAAGCTCATCAGGTTTTAATGAAAAAATATAAAATAAGATTATATATGTTTAAGATGCAATGTCAAATGGTGAACTATGTTGCTGTGTGATGTAACAATATTATATTTTTCTTTAAATTTATAAAGAATTACCATCACTGCTGGGAAGTACTGAAGAAAATGTTGTATTCTACTATCGCTATTACGATGATTGTTTTATTATTTGCTTATTATATTCTCCATTAATCGTTTGTTCTATAAAATGCCAGAAAATAGTGAGTTTTTTCAAAGATGTTTTGTCCAACCAACAGTCCTGAAATTGACATTTTTGGCATTGTTGCTTTAAAAAATGATTGATTATCAAGACAGATATGTTTTCTATCGACTGTTTTATTAATCAACTAATTGTTTCATCTCTACGTTAATTATTTATCCCAGTGATCACGGATAATAAGATACAAAAGATGTTTTATACTTCCCTAACATTATACGATTTTTCCTGAAACTTTCAACCATCTTCGAATCCCCTGGCATGAGAAGGGTTATCGGATTTTCCCAGTTATTAGAATAATAACAGACGGGTAAAAGCAGCAACAATATTGTAAATATCAACAGACCAGACAGCATTCTCTGGTTTTGTGACCATGCTCTGTGACATACTCTGACTGCACTTATAGTTGAAGATTAAGTCGCGGGAACCAGTTTTAAGTTTCACAATGAAGCAACAACCCTAATGTTACCTACCAAATATCCCACAAATGTCAGGTATGCTATGCAGAGGAATCCTGTCATCACATACAGCCACACACTGTTGAGGGAGGTCACGAAGACCACGACGAAGTACATGTTGATGGCGCACACGATCACGATCACGAGTCCTCCTCCGATCTTAAACACTCTGCAGGGAAAAGAGGAATGAGTGTGTTTGAAGAGACAATTATCATTTGTCTTTATGATGTAGATAAACTTACAATCCGTTGGCAAACTCATTCATGAGAGATGGCATGCTGGTAAAAGTGAGGATGGGAATGAGGGCAAATGGCAACTGTGAGAGAAGAATGAATATGTTATAATATTAAAATGTAGTTTATACCATTTCAAGACAGCAATGAACAGGTATTTCAAATAACAGTTAAAACAGATATTTCTTCTTATTGAGAGGGATTGGATTCCCCGAAACCCCCAAAGTATAAGGCACATTGCTTTGTTAAAGTACAGTTAAAAAGCTTTTATTATTGTGGCTACATGATTAAAAACAAGAACAAGAAATGTATTAGACTGTGAGATCCAAAATGTGGCTATTCCAAAGTGGAGCCAGTTATTTAACTCAGTCCTATTTGCTTGAATAAAGTATTTGAATCATATTAATGTGCTACTTTTTGATTGAATGAATGAGAACAAAGGGTGAAGTAAAGGTGATATGCAGGAAAGATGAAGCAAGTGAAGGTGGAGAGATGTTGGTGAAGCTGCCAGTGAACAAGCTTTCACGTTAGCCTGACCTGCAAGCTCTGCAGCACATTGAGGAAGTCATTCATGCCCGTCAGGTGCTGCACGTCCTGGAAGATGGCCACCAGCAGGGTGGGAGTGATGGCAATGGAGCGGGTCAACAACACCCGAGCAAAACGCGACCAGCGCAGGTTCAAGAAACCCTGAGGACAGGAAAACACATAGTTCTGTGACATTTACAAGAGAACTGCACTTTTTTGTGACAGCAAAGCAAACAGTGTGCATATCTTTACCTCGCTCAAATTAATAAAGCATGATTCCACAAAGACATTTTGATGTAAAGATACCAAAACTAGGCCACAACTAAAGAACTAAATGGGTAAAACAACTGTCTGATGTTTGATGGTGATGAAGTTAAACAACAGGGCTGACATTTCCACTGTGTTACATGTGTGTTTTTGTGCATACGGCCGATTCCTCCCTCTTCCACTAACCTCCATGACAAACTGGCCGGAGTACGTTCCAGTCATGGTGGAGCTCTGACCAGCTGCAAGGATCCCCACGGCCCAGATGTAGAGCGCTGCCGGGCCAAAGAAACAGCCGAGCACCACTCCCTGAAAACAGACACACGAACACGGACGCTGGTCAACTCAACAGCGGCGTTAAACTCACCAGTAAAGTCCCACGCTGCTCAATAAAAACAGGAGAGGAATGATCATAATGAAGAAACTACAGAGAAGTATCACTTTTACTTCAACTTAAGAGCGTTTTAGCATCTTTCATCTCATTGTTTTGACAAGTACTCAACTTGCTCAGCAGACAGACACAGATATTTCCCTCAGGAGTTCATAGAGAGCATAACATATTTTATCTTGTAATATTTATTAACTTTGCGAAAACCTGCATTCCAAACTGGGATGTTACTGGGTTGTGTAGGCAGGGTTTTTGGAGCTTAACTTGTACTCAGTGGTGGAGGAAGTAGTCAGATCTTTTACTTAAGTAAGAGTAACCACAGTGTAGAAATACTCTAGTACAAGGAAATGTCCTGCATTCTAAAATCTTGAGTAAAAATACAAAAAATATAAATCTGCCTCCACTACTTAACAGCTGACGAGAGCCTTGTAACTGATTTAATTGATATTGCTTAGTCAAGAAAATCCAACCTCAAGTTAATTTACTGAGCTGAACTTACCCCTTTGTAGAGGTTCACCTCTAGAGTTTCATTGTTCAAAGGGAAAATATGTGAATGAGGACTTCCTGTTTGATTGCAGACGCTGTACTGGAATAAAAAAACACACGTCTGTAGCAAAGCAGCCAAAGAAAAGAAACACACACAATTTTTACCTTCTAAAAGACGTCATGAAATGTCACTCTTCTTAGATTATGAGAGCGGGTGCAGAGATACTCACCACCTCTTGGTTTGTGCGTCCATAGAAACCCTCCGCAAAGACAGCCACCACAAACACGTTGATGAGGAAAGAGATAAACAGCGCGATGGTCGACTCGATGAAGAAATATTTGTTGGCCTCTTTTACTTCTTTCTTGTTCGACCGATCCACCTCTCGAGACTGAGAGGACATTTGGACAGTTATGATGTTTTGTTGATACAAGTTTCATAAAGTTGATTAAAACAAAGGGGGAATGCCATAGACATCCAGCAGTTGATCGCACCTTGACAAGAGCAGAGTGGAGGTAAATGTTGTGAGGCATGATGACGGCTCCCACGATGCCGACGGCCTGAGCCAGCTGAACGGGCCCGCAGCCCTCGCAGTACGGCATGAACATCCCCTTCAGCAGCTGGCCTTGGTCTGGACTCACCGTCACATACTGCCAAAGGGAAAGCAGTGCATGTAGATGTTAATGATAAGACGATAATAATCAGTCCAGATTTGGATACACAGTGTGACCACAAAGTTGCTTCAGAAAAGGAAGTCCTTATTCCAACTCTTTGAGGGCAAATTCATTGCTGCAACCCTCAAGTGACACCCAGAAAAACATAGATATGGGTGGAGGAGAAATGTTTAGGAAAACATGTTCTACTCAGCCCTGTCTGCAGATATGGGAATGCTTGTACCTCATATCCAAAGGTGATGGCCATGATGGTGATGAGCAAACCGAAAAAGGCTTCCAGCTTCCTCAGGCCTGCAGAGACAGAAATGAGGATGTTATATTTATTGTTGTTATGGCGACATATTTCCCTGTAAGAGCATGACCACAACCTACCATACTTGTCTAAGAAGAGGAAGACAAACGTGTCGATGATCGTGATGAGGACACCACCCCACAAGGGGATCCTATGGGTGAACACACACACACACACAAACACACACAAACAACACCAAAGAGGCAATCAAGACATTTTAAAGCACTCATCAAACTGTGACTCCGTCCCAGAGGCAGTAGTGGAATGTAACAAAGTACAGTTTTGAGGTACTTGTACTTTACTTTTTTTGCCATTTTAAACTTAAAATATTGTTTTTACTTCCCTGCATTTATCTGACAGCTTTAGTTACTTTATAAATTAAGATTTTTAGAAAACAGAAGAGCTTGTAAAATATGATGAATAGTTTTTTCTTATGAATTAAACTTTAAACCAACAGTATATACAAGTGCAGCTGAAACAATTAGTCAGTTAGTTGATTGACAGAAAATTAGTTGGCAACTATTTTGTTAATCGTTTAAGTCTTTTTCCATTCAAAAACATGTCATGGTTACAGCTTCACAAATGTGAAGATTTGCCGCTTTTCCTTTTAATTTTTCTAATGATTTAATGATCTAATATTGAATTTAATATATATATATTAATAATGTTGAGATTTGGACTGCTGGTCGGACAAAATAAATGTAATAGATGTCACTTTGAGCTCTGGTTAAACAACAAACCAAACAATCAATTGGTTAATGGAGAAAATAATCAGCAGATTGATCCATAATGAAAGTAATTATTAGTTAATATTACTTCAACCAACTACAACAGTAAAATAATTTTACATTAATGCAGGAGTAATAATAATCTAATCTAAAATAGTATGACTGTCTGTTCACATTACCTGCCGGAGGAAAGAAGGTTGAAAGCGATGGCGCAGCCGATGACCTCCTGCATGTCTGAGCCGATGATCGCCAGCTCCACCATCAACCACAGGATGATACGAGGCACCTGGACAGACGACACAGGTGTGATTATTTAGAGAAAAACACACCACGCTAACAACAGTTTCACCAATATTCAAGATGAGAAATTCACACGAACATCTGGGCTCTAAAAGATAATCAACCGAGTCGAATGAAGCTGGTCAGACCTCTGTTCTATCAGGTTACAGTTTGAAGAAAAGATCAGGTGAGTGACTGGAAACACTTGAATTGTGTCTGAATCTGAATATCTGTAGCTAAATAATTAAAATTGTACAATTTAAAAAAATTAAAACCACATAAATTCAAATGGTTTTCAAGGAAATTCAGTGATATAAATAACACTAATTAGTACCTTGCATTGGTCCCTTTCTAATTCATAGTCAGTGAAATGCTCACAGCTTTAAACTTTAAAATAGATTATGTACATGAACACTGACTGGACCGACTGGGCAATCAGAAAATGCTACTTTCATGCAGCTCCCTGTAATTGTTGCTCACATGCATTGGAGCCTCTTAAAATGTGTGAAGCAGAAACACAGTAGTTAAGCTCCAGAGAACAAAAGGGCTGGTCACATGTGTTTTCAGCCATGTGGTTCACAGTTCCACTTCAGGAAGCGGAGGCATTTTTACAAGTCACTCTGGATTTAACTGTACATTTAAACACATTTTCTCAGTTTTGAAAACTATTTCCAAGTGCTACTTCTGCTTATAGCCTCTCAGATCATTTCTGCATTGCTGCTGATTATTGGGAAAGCTTATCATAAATGAAAACAGCGACCACAGTGAGTGTTAGCAGGCGCTGTAGATATTTCATGGAAACAGCAGAGATTACTGATATCTCACCGTGTGGTACTGGCGGTTGCAGACCTCGGCCAGGTGCATCCCGGTGACGACGCCGAGCCGAGCCGCCAGCCGCTGCAGCAGCAGACCGGTGATGGTGGCTGTCAACAGCACCCAGAGGAGCTGACAAGACCAGAACAAGAGACAGGCATCATCTGTTAATTGGCCCTCTTCATGAGCTCAAATGAGGGTCAATACGTTTGTGAAATGACGTTAACAAATAATTCAAGAATTTATACTTGTAAATCCACCTCTGTTAACCTGTGAAGAAAGTCTTGTGAATGTTTTGCTAATTTTATTTACACATTTATTATGGAAATTATATCAACAGACCTTTCTCATGGCAGACGTTTTAATGACACAGAGTGCCATTCGTGTTTGCGTGCATCCATGCGTTCGTGAGTGAGTGTGCACCTCTGTCTGTCCGCGGCAAATCTCGCATTCTGCTGCAGCAAACTAATTAAAATAATTTTGGGTGGCCAGTTATGGCTGCATGCTCAAGGAACTCTCGTCGTTGCGGTGATTCACACTTTCTCAAAAACATCTTTTATGGCCTGTTTTATACTGTCATTGACTGCTGACTCCTCACTCACTGGGCCGGTTAAGAGCAGCGACCACCAGCTGCTACTCTGCGCTTAGACACACAGCGATAAAACCAACAGTGTGTTTGGCTAACTGCTAACAGAACTACCAGTTCACACACTGCTGTACCTCTCAGCAACTCAGCAGCTGCTATGCGAGTACACTGCTTGGTGATTTTGTTCTAGGCAAGATTGTACAACCTGATTTGTGTGGCTTTTTTTACGACGGCCTACAGCCCATTAGTGTCAAGAATCTGTACATTCTTTCCTCTTTGTTTCAACTCTTACTTTTTTCTCACACAAAAACAGGGCTTTACCACAGTGTCTTTAACCGCTGGCTTTGTGTTTCAGTGTGTATGGGAAAAACAGAGCTTTCACCAAACGATTGTGCTCTGAGTTTCTCTGAAAAGTTAAGAGGGACTTATTGTCGCCTCAAATCTTCTCTGCGATCACTCCGTTTTTTGCCAGATCGATTAATGTACTACCCACTCTTGGCGTTTCAGCCTTCGTTCTCAGGTCCGCCTGACTCTGCCTTGAACTTCCTACCAAGTAAACGATTTCTTTCAACTGCTTTACCTCCTGCGGTTCAGTGTGCAGAACAGTTTCAAGGAACTGCTGTCATCGACCTGGATTTATGTTGATTCCGTCAGACAATGTCCCGATTATGAAATTATTTCATCAGCGCAGCAGCTCTGTTGTGACTGCTTGTTAATCAAAGACAATTAAATCACTATTAACTACTCGTTCAGTTTTCTGAAAGAGAAAAATTTATAAATGAGAACAAATATATTGTGAATTTGGCTGCATTATAACACAAAGTAATCACAGACAGCAAGAGGAATGAAGTGAAAACAACTTTCTGTCATCTCTGACTTTCTCTGCGATTTATTATTTTATATTTCAATATAGCCGAGGCAGTTTTGCCTCGGCTATATTGAACAAGAAGAGATGTAGCTGGTTTTTTGTTGGACATGTGGTTTCTCTGCGGACTAAGGTCGCTACAAAAAATTTAAAATTAGACGGCTTAATGAAGAGTTAGTCCGAGTCTAATTTGTGCAATCATTTTTTGACACATTCTCAAGTCCTTCCTACAACTTGAATTCCTCACTCAAACTTTACAGGTTTACATAACATTACATGCGATTGGTAATTTCAGATGTTACATACTTCAGTTATTTTTTAATGTGAAAAATCTCAAAAAGATGAATGAAGTGTTTTGTTCTTACGTCATGCTGCTAGGGAAGTTTAACTTTCACTCATGTGCGACTCTGTTTCAACACAATAATAATACCCTGATAGAAGACCAGATATTGTCTGGGACAGTTCTCTTGTCTTTCTTTTAACACTAAAGTTTTTTAAAAAACGCTTTAGCTGTTTCTAGAATAGATTCGTCCCAACAATATTGGAATGTTAAGTACTTTATAGACACAAATAATTTGATTTGTTTTGCCAATATTTTGCAGCCTTAACTGGAAAACTGGACAGTCAGGCTTTAAGGCTGAGGGCTCGGTCACTTTCTGTGAATATTCACTCCACCTCTCATTCACTTTATTCAAAGCTCCTGTGACTAACAACTTCAGGAATGTGCTTCCAGTGTTTGCAGGACAAAGTTCCCCTTTATTAAACTTTGACCTGCAGTACCGTGAGACTCTCTAATGTCGAGCCAGTTTGAGATAGAATGAAAGTGACCTGTCCTTCGAGAAGTATTATTGTTAGTATAGTTTACTTGACTGAATGGTGACAGATTACAAACAGCAGAGTGAGAGGGAAGCTGCATGTCTGGCAGTGATTAAGGACACAATGAATTGGTCGCTAGGAAGTTGTGTCATTTTTCAACTTGTTGAATTACATTGTTATCCTACCAGTCAAGTTATTTCCAGCAGCTTATAATTATAACCCAGCCCACATTATGTACAGTCTTTCCTGTTTAAAGGCATGCCGACAACATGCAAACCAATCTTATCCTGTCAGGTCTACTACTACAACTACTGTAATAACATTATGTGATTGGAAGTGACAGTTGTAGGTAGTATTTGTTTTCACAGATTTTAGCAGCAGTAGGGCTGTAAATCCAGTGAAATTATTTTTGCTGTCCAAATGAATGTTTCTGAGACATCTGCAATTAAAGGTAAAGATTTATTTTAGGGATACATTATTTCCTAAACAGAACTATGTAATTTGGTTGAATTTTGGTGTAAATTATATAGGGAAAACAGAGACTGCTTTTTAGACTGCTATTTAAGTGTTTTTTTGTAAACTTTATTCTTCATATATGTTGGATTATATGTTTACCTCAGGTGACCCGCTTTGTCTCTATTTTAACTATAACAGGTGTGTAGCTTTTTCATGAAACATCAAAGGACAGAAATAAAGCATTACCTAATTATAAACTAAACTGGTTATTGAAGTTTCTGCTTAACACATGAAGAGCTTTGCCTCACGTGACACATAACAGTAGAACACAGTTTGATTATTTTATGTAATCCACTTAATATCATGCAAATTCATTCAAGCACACATCAAGTCATTCCTAATCAACCAAGAATAAAGTGAACACAACAGTCAGTGTCAGTTATTGTGGTCCAAGCATTACTTTAGTTACCTTGAAGCCAGCTTTAGCACCAGACTGCAGGTCAGACTCGATGTTACCTGGGTCCAGGTAGGCTATGCTCATCAGAAACCCCGGCCCACTGAAGGCCCACAGCTTGCAGAAACTAAACCCCCCCTATAGGATACAGAAACACAAGCTGTGACACTGACATCTTTACATACTATACTGCATGCTGATGGTTATCAACCTATCAAAAACAAACAGCGGTCTAAACTGGAAATTGGCATAACTTTTAATACAGGCTTTCTTATTTGGCCCTTTCTTGGACTCATGGATTACCTCGCTGTCCTCCTCAGGAACAGGGACCCTCTGTTCAAAGTAAGTACTCGAAACAGGCTCATTATTCTGTTTCTGGAGGAAGACCGAGGGGGAGGGGGCGGACGCTCCGTGTGTGTGTGTGGTCTGGATCACTGCTTTCTCTTCCTCCATGTCATCGGCTGAAATGTGACAGAAAACATGGTGAAATGACAAGAACTAATCCCCACAAGGACTCAAGTTCAGGTTTATTCACATATACATTAAACAGTTCCAATGTTTTACATTCAAATGCAATGAAATGCATCTGCCCTGGCTCTCTCACCTCTTTAAAATGATAAATAATATGGTCAATAAGAAACAACAACAAGAAGAAGAAGAAATTCCACAATAATAGACAAATAAATAATAACAACAACAACAATGATAATAACTTTGGGTTATCAAAGTGCTTGTGCGTGATTCATATCACACACAGATCATACACGGCAGTAAACGCACAGTGAATGACTCCAGCACATTTACACATTTGATGACAGCAAAAACATTGTAAAGACGTCGTCTCTGTTCATTAGCAGAGTGCTAATTCATCTAGTACTCTTATTTTATTTGATCTTAATTGATTTATTTCTGTTTTTTATTGTTAGTTAAAAATAACTACAATGCTTTTTTCTTTTCCCTTGTTAAAAACTCTGAATTGCCTCTGTGATTGTAACTTTCATGGCAATCCATCAGATAGTTCTCGAGAGATATTTCAGTCTGGATCAAAGTGACGGTCAATCGCTAACAACTAGATAATGCTCTAAATATAGCTGCACGGTGACAAGTTCTTGGTAAGTGAAGGCAGCCAGATGAAGAGTATTGGATGAACAGAGATACATCAGTGATACAATGAGTTTGTTGTGTGTCAGGGGAGCCACCTCTCCTGACACACAACAAAAAGTGACGACAAAACAAACATCCTCACCTTGTCCTCCAGTCTGTTCAGGCTCCTGATCTGTGGGAACACTGGGAGGCAGAGAGGAGATGTGGATGTTCTCAGGAGGGGGGTCTCTGACTGGAAGCAAACAGGTTATTATAATGAGATTTAAAAGATTTAGGTGCACAGAACAAAATCCTTCACACACAGAGATCCATCAGAAAGAAGTACAAAGATAATCATTATTGTCAGTCGCAGGCCTTTTTTGCAAAGTAATAATAATGCCACCTTTGCAGTGACAGTATTTTGGGTTTCTCACACAAGTGAGACACACAAGTGGTCACTTGTGTGTGCATAGTAACTAAGTACAGATACTCAAGTACTGTACTTAAGTCCAATTTTGAGGTTGAGGAATTTCTTTTACACCACTACAATTTGGGGGCATATATTGTCGCATTTACTCCTCCATATTTATTTCACAGCTTTTGTTACTTTGCTGATTTAGAATAATACAAAATATCATGAACTATTAAATTGTGATGTAATATTATAGATTATAAAATACCCGCCAATGTAAAGTACTCCAAATGAGCCCCAGCGTTACCAGCTGCAACATTCAAGTGATTTCACACATTCATAAATGAATAATTATCATCCATTGATCCAGTAAATCTCTTTTTTGTTTTGACATTTTATAAAATTGCTTTTTGTACTTCAGTTATATAAATGCAGTTATATAAATGTAAAATTATATTTAAGCACATTTCTGTTATTATAAATAAATAATAAATAATTTTAATTAGGGTTAAGAAACCCACATTACTCTATCAAAGATCAAACTTTTAAAGAAAATAACAAAGACAAATATCAAACACAAGTTATTACATTAACTTTGTTCAAAGCTATTTTTGTCACCTCTGCATGGCAGCTACATCCAAGAGCTCCTCACTGAGAGCCAGGTCTTATAAACACGGATAGATGCTCTGTGTCCGTGTTGTCTGTGCTTTCATCAACAGCTAATGAAGAAGACGAGTACCTGCTCGTCTCTTAGCTAGCTGTGTTGTTAGATTGCTGCTAGTTCCTGAACTCGGTCTGCGATGGTCTTTCTTCACAAACTGACATTTGTAAAAGTCTGTATCTGGTCGGAGCTCACCTGCTCACATACCTTTAGCATGCACTGGGCTGTAGATTTTGTAAATCTATTCTGCTGTGATTGCACTCTGTCTTTTAATTCTTGGACAATTTTATGTTTTTCTTGGAGGCTAAATTTTGCTCCGTGTTTGGTGTCAAAATGCCGACGTGAATAGTATTCCTACATCACCGACACACATCATAACACTGAAGACAGACCCGTTTTTCTCCTTCAAGCACAGACATGTATTCGCTTTCCCATCTTAAATTACATTTACTTCCCTATGCATCAATTGTTCTCTTCGTGGACATTTTGGGATTATTTGTCGATCTTTTTCAACTCAATCACTTGTTGGAGAACCTCTTTACGGTCTGTTCCCTCTCCTGTCCACCTGTTGTGATAGTTTTAATGTCAGTA
This sequence comes from Anarrhichthys ocellatus, assembly GCF_004355925.1. Lineage (NCBI taxonomy): Eukaryota > Metazoa > Chordata > Actinopteri > Perciformes > Anarhichadidae > Anarrhichthys > Anarrhichthys ocellatus. Next base: position 5,823,474 of record NW_022280035.1, on the reverse strand, counting down.
CACAGACAACATGCTATTTCATAATTTCAACTTTCTATCTCATAATTTCAACCATGGGGATACTTTTATTTTCAAGTCTAACTATTTTTTTTCCAAAATAAATAAAATAAAATAAATTGTTTTGATTTTTTTTGCTGGTGGATTCACGGCCACATAAAATGACGTGGCGGGCCGGATTCGGCCCGCGGGCCTTGAGTTTGACACGGGTGGTTTAGACGCTAAAGTGCATTTCGTTGTCTCAGTACTTATCTTAGTCTTATCTAAGATGATTGAGGTTGAAGTTTGCATTGATGTTGATCTGGACTGAATTACAGTAAGAGGTGTCTCCAATGTAAACGTGAGGGGGGAAGAACATTAACGTGTTTACATATTATTTAGTCCAGTTCAACAACCTATATCGAGAAATTAAAACTCTGATGGTGGCATTCAAAACTGCACATTATTAACTTTGTAAAGGTGGAATCTATGGCTGAGCTGTTTAATGGGATTGCATTCAAGTGGCCTAGAGTGGCCTCTGAGTGCAGACTCAACTATTAATCAATTAATGAAGAAAATTACAAACTTCAAGAGGTCTTAAAATTAGATTCTGACACCCTGACATCCTCTACAAGCCCAGAACCACAAGATTAGGGCCCATTTTAGTTGCTATTATACTTTAATGGTGCAAATATCTAAATAGAAGTGCAATCAAACAGATTGCAACCAATTAGCCTAATATGGAGTGAAATCTAGGACTTCTGTGTTCTCTGTTGTTAAGTCAGCATCACTTCAACAAAACAGTAATATGTTCCTGTAAGAACTTTATGGGGGATGTTGTTATAAACCAACGGAAACTATGGATGCCATTAAGAATGAGGAAGTCAATCGGAACTGTTGTTACACTATAAATCACATGTTAAATGTTTTATCAAGGGACATGTGAGGAGAAAGTCACATCTCAACATTTGATAAGATTATAAACTGTGGATGAAGTAAAACTACCAACACTAAAATGTAAAAGTACTCTGCCACAAGTAAAAGTCATGCATTAGAAATCTTAGCAAAATAAATATATTTATAGATAACAAAGTGAAATTTCTCATTGTGCAACACAATTATATATATGCAATTTCTTACACACAAATTAGTATTCTTTTAAAAAATAGTCTAATATTTGCTTTTTTGTAAAACATTGGATGATTTTACCTTTTTGGACTAAAAACAATCATTTACATTAAACCTATCATTTTGTCGTAAAATCTTAATTTGTATTAATAATTATTTAATTGTTGGTTAACAAGTACGCTACACGAGTGAAATGTAGAAGTAATAAAACAGCATACAATGAAACAAGTAAAATACAAGTAGGCCTACCTCAGATTTGTATCTACAGCACATGAGTGAATGCTACATTCCACCACTGCTGGCTTTAATTACAACACTGCTTGAGACACACTCACCTGACCGCAGGAAGGAAAACATCTTCTTCTTCTTCTGTGACATTAATAGTCTCTTAAATCTGTTCAAAACTTCCAAAACACCAAACGGAACAAGCAGCTACATTCCGGTCATAATATGGTTCACTTTGTTCTCCTCCTCGCTTCCCTGTGTTTAATTTTCACTGAGGAGTTTCCGGAGAGCACGAGCATCCGCCAGGTTGGACACATATGTTGAACATCGTCACTCCGAGTGAAAAGTTGACCCACCTGACAGGTGAGGGAGGAGGGGGGGAGGGGGGGCATGGGGGAAACTGTCTGAGGACAAAGTACAACCGATACAAGTTTCGCAAATGAACCAGGTGTCATGTTTCTATCACGTGACACGGTTTACACAGTGAAGCAGTCTGAGCTGACCCTGGATCACGAGGAAACGAGACTCGCTGTTATAGATTCCAAAATAAAAGCACACATAAGACAGACCGGTGTCTGTATAGAAATATACTATATAATACCATCGAAGAATGATTAGTTCAGTTGAGTTATATGATCCTTGTTTATTTTTTTGTTCAATCAATTTATTTTGTATATCCCTAAATCACAAATTTATAATAAACCCAAACCAATCGATCATAAAAAAGTCAGTTGTGGCTCTACTTTGGATTTAACGAGGTCACACTTCTAGTTTCTCTCCTTCATATATTCCAAAAAATAAAGTACAACTATTATCTATTCTTATTGTCTGCCATTTTGTGAATACATGATGGTTCAAAGCCTTCTCCACTCTGCAAGGAATAAAACTCTGGTTCATTTTATTAAATTATTTATAATAATTATTTATCATGGATATTTTTCAGTTCATCTATTTTGTTGGTTGGCCTTCAAGTTGTCAAAATGTATATTATATTACATTATATATATACGTATATATGTATTATATTAATATTCACCCTTAAGATACTAGATCAGCCTATAATATACCCAGTATATCATTTAAATCCCCCAAATGCATGACCTCAAAGACACAGTATTACCGCAATGTTCCTAGTAAAGGCCAATATACAGCTAGCTATATTTGCTTTAATCCAAACTCTGGAGGATTATTTGATAAAAATGAAAGGATGTGTTTGAAAGACAGGTTATGATGTCCAGCTTGATCCTGCTGCAGGTGTTTATAACGCCCTCTAGCAGCAATGAGGGGTGTGTTTTGTTTTTCATGTCCTGCAGAGAAAATAAATGGTTTAATATCGAAGGAGAGTGTGACCAGAGCAGGAACAGCCACTGGGTGGAGACAAATACCAACTGATATTTGTTTTGTGTGCTACATTTCAGTTAAACGTTAATGTCAAGGTTTGAAACAAACAACAAATAATCTGTCTTTTGACAATGACTTTTCCTCTAGCTCCACCACGAGGCTGACATTTGTGGTGTTACATTCCTATTGAGCTTACTGTTGTGCTTTACAAAAGACGGTGAACATGCTCTCTTTGGACCACCTGGTTGGAGTAATTAATAAATTACTGTTATATTGTTGTGGGGATGTCTTTGTGTGTCTAGAGAGGTTGTATGACAATACTTTATCAGTTATGCCATCAAATGCCCAATCGTGTCATTATAATGTCCTTGATGTATTCTTGTAATCTATCTTATATCAAGTAATAATGTATCAGTGCTGCTCACAAGTAAATGTATCGTGATGGTATTGTAATTAATGGGATTTTCTGCTCTTATATTTTGTAACACCTAAGAATATAGCCCCTGTTTTACAGTATAATTTTGTTTTATGCATTAGGTAAAAAGAAAATACTCTAAAGTTCTTACAGATACATAAATAGGTACAGTGAAAGAAAACAAGAACCCTGCTAACCAACTACAAAAGTACTGTATATTTTTGTTAATACTGGGTATCTATGGGGTACTGGGAACACTAATACTCTCCAGAAACTATAAAGTAATTATGGTATAAAATATTTCACCGTTACAATATTCTTCCAATATGAAGACAGTTGTCCCACCAAAGCAACATTTATTAGTACAATTAAAGAGTAAAAACAGCTCTGTGGTCATTTTGGGAACATAACACATTGGTTTGTTTGTCAATAACCCCTCCATCTGAGTTTTCTTACCTCACTGTCCCCTCGCAGTTTTATCCTAACTATGAAATACTATATTACTGTAAAAAATTCTGCAGAATATCAATGTTGTTTTATTCCCAAACGTATGTTTTGTGTACCCTGAAGGTTCCCAGTACGAACATATACAAAAGGTAATTCATTCATTATGACTCCCTTGTTCCCTAAAGTCTTGTTTTCTTCAACTGTACGGGAATTGATCATTATTTTATTGGTAAAGTTTTACTTAATATTCCTACTGTATATTCAGTACATTTTTTCCTTTTTTTAACTTTTTGAAATCTGTGTCACTTCCTCCGGTTAAGTTGTCACAGTAATCCATTAAGCAATTCTTCTCAAACAGTCGCAGATATGACTCATTAGAGGTCTGACCAGCTTCATTCAGGTTTGGTTGATTATCGTTGGGAGCCCAGATGTTCATGTGAATTTTGGTCTGAAAATGACAATTGAATCTGAGCAACTTGAATACAGTTTTTTGTATATCAGACACTTAAAAGCATACTTAAAATCAAAAGTTATGAAGTTGTACTAGGGCTGCACACATGATTATTTCCACCATATAGTATTCTGTTTAATAGTTTCCCAATTAATGATTTAATCACATAGTCTGTAAAATGTTGGAAAATAGTGAAATACGGCCATCACAGTGTTTTCATTTGTGTTTGGTCCAAAATATTCACATTACAGTGGTACAAAACAGATAAACAGCAGCAAACGATCCCATTGTTGCTTAAAAAGGGATTATTTGATTATCAAAGTAGTCGCCAATTCATTTTCTTTCAATCGACTAATTGATTAATTTACCATTTGTTTGAGCTCTACTGATCAAATAATCTCAACGGATCTGCTTGTCAGGGATTTCATTTTACCTTCAGTTAGGACGAGTTTTAGTCTGTTTAAACAAGTTAATAAATGAAAAATAATTCTTAAAAATAAAGGATGTCCCATTGTGTTTCCCACAAACTACATTTACACCAAAGAACCTTCAACACATTGGACCGGACCATGCATGCTTTCAGCTGCAGGTGGAGTAAAGAAGAGACGGAGTGAGACTGAGTAGTAAGAGATCATCTGATCCCCATGTTTAATCCAATAGTTTACTTATTATCAAATCTGAATCAGCACACAGCAGCAACAATCTGTATTTTAGCTGAAATAGCTGTAACACACTGCCATTTGTCATCTTGACAAAACGTTGGTGCAATGAAATCAGATGTTTGTGTTTATTTTGGCAAGCACCATTGGAAATAGAGCAAATTTGTCATGTGCTTATGTGATGAAGAATAAAATTATATACCCATGCAAAATCCCCTGTGAAATGTACATACGTATCTTTATTGCAGAAAAGTTAAGTGTCACTGAAATCTTACTGATTTCTTTTTTATTCTTTTTGTACTTTTTTTTTTTTTTTCTTAACTCGTAATGACTTATTGATCAGTTGTCACCTCTGTGTTTGCCCTCATGTTTGTTTGTTTGTTTCAGTTTTCGGTCTATTTCCCAGCATCGGTTGTCTTGTAGAAATTGTAAGATCATTATACATAGTTGTCTGGAAATGTTTGGCATGTATGGAGTTACATGATTTCCTCTAAAATCATACATCCGTACAAAAGCAAAGTGAGTAAAAAACAAACAAAAAATAATAGATACAAATCAAACCAAGAGGAACAAATCAAAGAGAAATGTCTGTGCATCCTGATATTGAACTGGAAAAAACGTCTCGCCATCTTGGATTCAGTTGTAAAGCCTGTGTACACTTTTTTTCCCTCCACACATTTCTATGTCTTTTAATGCATCGTTATTTCGGTTACTTATTGAAAAGGAGCACCTGGCTTCCTTTTGTTGTACGAAACACGAGGAAAAATCCTCAAGTGTCTGTTGATGTGGCATCGCTTGGCTCCTCACAGGACTCCTGTCGTCTACGTGAGTCTGTAGTATTTTATATAAGGTCCACGAGTCCGTCCTCTCATTTACATCTGGACACCAGGATGAGGTCTAACCCATCACACGCTGCCCCGGTCCGACTCATACCGTGGTCACCCTCATCACCACCTCCCGGTTGGTGGCGCCGCTGATCCGAGGGTCGTTGGGCCGCAGTTGGCTCAGGATGTGCAAGATGGTGTATCCACAGTGGTGGTTCAGAATAGTTCTTAACCTCCTGCTCTGTCGCCCACCACTGCTGCTGGCCAGACCGTGAGGATTACTGCGAGAGTTGCGATTCCCCGTTTTGCTCGAACTCAGCGGGTCGCCCAAGTCCTTTGATTTCTCATAGTTCAGTACTTTCCACTGCTGATTGACAGCCTGCCATCGTTTGAAGATTCGATACACTGATGATCCCTCGTGGATGATGAGGCCTGGGCAGAAAGAAGAAGAGTGAAGGACATGCAGGGCCTGAATGAATCTCCACTGCTTTACATCAGATATGAATGCTTAAAAGGCTGCAACAAGCATGATAACAGGTAGGAACTTTCCATCTCATCTGTGCTAGACAGTTGGCAATAATCACAGTGCAGATATCTGATGCCATCTGTTCTCAGTGTTGTCTTACACGAGCAACTCACAATTATAAAAGAACCGTCAGCCAAGTTGCTCCCTAAAAGTTTATTTTTCTCTGTACACATCCTAAAAATGCTTTTATAGTGTCGTTGTCATCTTTCTACTTTGGCAGCATCTGCTTATTTTGTTTAGTTTCTGTGTAATTTTGTATGACCTTAACAACCAACAGAATGTGAACTGAATACATGTTTTTGAGTTTGTCCTTGCATAATGCAACCTATGTTTATTAATATATTTTTGTGTTCTTGTTGCATAATGTATCCCTTCGTGCTCTGTAACCTAAAGCTACTACGCCCAACTTTTCATGTGATATTCTTATACAAATAGTCTATAACTGCTGCTGCCAAAGCTATTTATACAATACTGCCGTGTGATTTTTATGTTTGCACATCTTGGAGTCCACGCTGTCCTTTACCTATGCACACGATATCCATGAAGCCGTACATGCCATAGCAGATTTGGAAGAGCAGGTCCTGACGTTGCCACTTGGCCGAGGGGCTGAGGGAGGACCAGATGAGCCAGGAGATGCTGGCGATGAGGAAAAGAGAGCCCAGAATAATGGCCGCTATCTGCACCTTCTCTATCACCGTCAGAGAGATGGCCTGCCACTGGAGGAGGAGAAAGATGTCTGAATGAGTGGTGGAAGAAGAACTCAGATGCGTTACATTTTTCAGCACAAACTCAGCTATTAATCTATTATATAGCTCATGGTTCTAAAGAGAATATTGTGTCACTATTTATACACACCATTACAGCAGAAAAATGTACAAAATAATACTATATTATATAGTCTATTTCCATGTTAATTGATTTTTTTGTCTGGTATATTACATTTAAACTATTAGCTAGTTATTTGAACTGTTAATTCATTACTTTCAGGTAATTATTTTAACCATTTTCGTTCGTACTGAACAAATTGCAATGACTTAAGAGAGTTAATGTTCCATGAAATGATTCGACTAAACCCTGAAATATTCTGGCGCTCAGCTCAGCAAAGATTGGATTGATTGTTTGATTTTTATGTGTTCCAGTTTGCCACTTTTATCTCAAGATTGTGCAAAAGAAGACTCGTATTTTGTTAGATTTACATAGTAAATGTTCCTGTGAGTGATTTCATTCATTCTGAAATTGAAGGAAACAAATAAAGCATTATTTGTCTTTCTTTGTTTGAAAATGTGTATGCTGTATACTGGTCCTGGCTTGTTTGATCTTATGGTGTCTTGTTATTATATGCATGAAACTAAAATAATAAATACTTCATTCATTCATTTCCAATTCATATTTCAAATGTTTATCCTGTCTTAGCTAACTATTTCAAACATGAAACCATTACGTTTAGCTGACTATTTCGACTTCTCAAAACTTTTACAATCAAAACAATAATTTATATATATATTTTGTGGTCAAATTAGTTGAAATACTCCACAATGTTTACATGTACCCCCAGACAAGTACTGAGGGATCATAAGAACAACTAGTTTAATCTGTGACAGCATGTATCATGTGTTTTCATTTAAATTCTTTATCTGTAAAGTAATGTCTAACCCATGGCTGTTAAATAAATGTAGTGGAGTAAAAAGTACATTTATGTCTGATATGTTGTGTAGTAGAAGTGTAAAGGAGCATAAAATGGAAATACTGTACTGTAAATTGTACATGAGTGCGGTATTTGAATAAATGTACAGTTTCCACAAAATTATGTCTCACCAGTGAGAGAAATCACCATATGAGTCCATGATGAATATGCGCATTAACAAATATTTCAAACACACACACACACACACACATGGCATCTTCTCAATAGGTTTTAGAGGCATTGGCTGCCTCTGAAAAGGAGGGCAGAAGGACAGTGACGCAGAGGGAAAATGTGTCAGCACAATATGGCAAACAGTCCTCACACCACAGCGATGGCCTGAGATTTGTTCTAGCAAAGAGTGTTGGTCTGATGCAGCAGCGTTTGTATGTGGTATGTGTGTTATTATGAAATGTCTCTGTCAGCACACAACTTTTGCTTTGTTCTCCCACACGATGAGTAGCTCCCTGCCTAAGTCATGAATTCATGGGCTTAAAAAAAAACGTATACACCTCACAGAGCATGACAACGTTTGTGTTTAACCGAATGTTGAGACGAGGCTTGCATAATTACATACTCTATCTCTATCTCGTTTACGTACAATAAGTGAACCATGTAGCTTTTAACCTTGTAACCTTTTGTAAAAAACATTTTGGGGAGACTAAATTAAATCTCATGAGCATCTTGACACTGATTCACTGATTCAGCCAAATATAACACACACTACCCCTTTTAGTGAAAATATACTCTAAATATTCTGTTACTGGTAAGTCCCACCTTCAACATTTTACTCCTGTAAAAGTGCAGAAGTATCAGCATCAACACATACTTAAAGTACCGAAAGTAAAAGTACATATCATGCAGAACGATCAATTTCAAAATTATTGATGTGCTGCTTTTCAGCTCTGCAAGAGTAAGAATCCAAGAAAGGAGTGCTAAGCCTTGTTTCCTCCCACATTAGTATTTTCTTTGTGTTAAAAGCTGTTTCTCCACAGATTTGTTGGTGTGTGTTCATGCTGCAGATTCCCTTCATGTTACCTGCAGAGGGTTCTTGGTGCTGATGGCCAGGACCTGGTACTTGAAGTAGCAGAGCTCGCAGCTCCAGGATCCCCTCTCGCTGATCCAGCGGATGAGGCACGGCTGATGGGTGCAGCGCACTGAGCCGTCACAGCGGCAGGGGCTCAACAGTTCGCCCTGCAGGACAGACGAGGAAAACATAGCATGATGAATTCATGGGAAAAACAAATTTTGTTTTGATATTTTCAAAAAATCTATTCTGATTGCATTCCCGCAAGTGAAATATATGGATTTTAATTTCAATTTAGAGACCTGTATGTAAGAATACAAAGAGAGATGCTGCTTTAAATGCAAAAAAAATATGTTTATCCAAAGTATACAATTTAAAAAATCCCCATTCATTATTAATATTTCCCTCCCCTTGGATTTGAAAAGAAATAATATAACAGTAAACTTCTTGAAGTTCACTTTCTGCTGGAGAGTCAGATGAGAAGATCGATACCACATGATTTATGTGAAGGGAGGCCCTCTGTCTCAGATTTTAAAACCCCCATTTTCATTGAATATTATTTTTCCTAATGTGCACTACCAATACACATTAATTGAAATTCAAGGCACACAAATGATTCGCCCCTTTTACCAAATATTACAGCTCCACTCAAGTTCTTGTTTTAAATGTGGATACAAAGTGATACATTAAAAAAAGCCTAACGTGTCTTGGTTACAGTTCGGTTAACTGTGGAAGAGCGGATGATTAAGTTTGTGAATTCAACTGAAAACGCAGGAAAAGATCATATTAGATCATATCTTAGATCATGTATGCTTCATTTCTCTACGCTGAACACATCTGTGGTACTGAACCTACATTTTACACTAACTTCATATTGGTACATTTCATTTTACTGCAGTTCGGCAAGCGATAAGATCTATCACTACAACATCCACATGTAGGCAACACGGCCATATTGGTCCCTCTGCTGATAGAAAAATGCTCCTTTGTGACCGCTAGCTCACATGAACACATCTTATTGATAAACCATTTTGATCTATTTTTAATGTAATAAATATCACAAGGAATCACTGAAAATAAATATAAATACTAGGTAAGAATAAAACTATACTCTGCTTTAAGCAATTATAAAAATGACCCTCCTCCTTTTCTGACCCCCCCTCCCTATCTAATCATTTTGGAAGAGTCTCTAAGAAACAGGTTAGTGTCTCTCCGGCACCCCTCCAGCACCTGAAGCGTGTTGGCATTTTCGCCACATTAAGGATGACCACATTCAGGCTGTCATCACCATTCAGCGTCAAACATCCATTTTGTCAGAAGGCTTAAAATCTTTCGGCATGTTTTACCTCAGAGGTCAGCAAAGTTCTCACTTAATGAAAAACAACCTAAAACCACACCCATGCGTCACAAATGAATGAAAGCTTTCAAAACACCAGTGTTGGGTGTATCAGTGTGAATCATTGGTGAATCAGTTGGCGGAGGGGCACGTTAGCACAACAACAGCAGGGAACGGCGAGGCTTCAAAGGCTGACAGGTGAAGGAGAGACGAGCTGAGGACGACTCACACAAACTCTGAGTGAACTCTTTGCAAACTTCCATCTCTCAGACATCAAACATACTGTACATATTGACTGTCGGGAGAGTTCACTTCACTGGTGTTGAATTTCCAAAAAGCATTAACTGTTTGTAAACTGGTCTAAAGTGTAAAACAGGGACCAAATGTCTTGATGAAAAGGAACATTTTAAGGAACAATTGGATATTTTGCTTTCTTGCCGAGAGTTAGATGAGAAGATTGATACCACTCTCGTGTCTGTCCATTAAATATGTTAGCTTAGCTTAGCATAGAGACTAAAAGCAGGGGGAAACAGCTAGCCTGTCCAAAGATAACAAAACCTGCAGCATCTCTAAAGCGCACAAATGAACATGTTACTGTACATCTCGTCTCTTTGACAAAATTCCAAGAAGTCACTAAAATAGTCCAACATACAACACCCTGCAAACCGCCTATTGTTGATTTCACTCTAACCTTTTGTGGGAATCAAACAAACAAGATATCACGTGTTACTTAGTGAGCTTCAGATATCAACCTTCCACCAAACTCCCAGTAAGACAGAACAAAGTTGAACGGAGCATTACTGGGATTATTAACTGGAATCTAATTACTGAATTTCAAATTATGATCCCTTACATTACTGTTACCGAAAACAAGTAAATACTTTACTTCCCAACAGTAACAGCTGAAGTAGCAGAGGACTACTAGTGTAATCAATACAGATTGTATGCAACAGAGGACTGCGTTGACACAAATAACGCTTCTTTCCTTTTTTCTGTCCGCCTGCACTCTGTCGGTCCCCCATCTGGCTTGTTTGACCTTCCCACTTGTAATAAAAGTATTCAAGTGTGCATAAAAGATTGGATTTAGCAGATGAGCCACATGCCACTCATAAACTTTAAAATAACTTGCCTGCTGACATTATAAAGATAACACAGGGAAGGTCAGAAGTATATAGGAAACTAAATAAAAACCATATGAAAGCAAACATTTCTAAAATGTCAAGCTGTCGTTGGAAAGTGTGCACGTGCGAGGAAACATTTTCCAGCTTGTACGAGGACGTTAATGTCACGATCAACTAGAACAAAATAAAAACAAAGACCTTTAAAAGCTGTGATTATGATTTTAAACCTGCACCTTCAACAAAAGCCATTTAAGCATAAAATGTGATAGTTTTGTCTAAATTCATGTCTTCTCTAAAGAGGAACATTTTCTGGAGCTACTCGATGAGTAAGAGACACCATATTTTCGAAAGGGATTTTCTCCGCACAAGCGTCCAATTATCACTATCAAGTAACAAATAACAGCTCATTATTTAAATTCACAGAACTTCCAAGTGTCTCCTGAATTCATTCCAAAATAAGGTTCAAGATTCAAATTGTGAGGGAGCTGTGTTTGATGTTCACATCTATCGATCGTCCTACTCAAGGATCACAGGATGTACATTTCGTTTCGGGAAACAAAACTGAAGGTGTGAAAGATGTTTGTTTTTAAATGTACTGAAGTCAAATAATGGCTGAACACATATCTGTTTTTAGGTGAAAACGTTGCATCTCCAGAACAACCTTGTTTTTGAGCTTCATGCTGTAAAAAAATGTTCTACAAATGAGGTCAATGCAAAAAGTACTGAACAGTTAAAACATTATATCACAATCAAAGTTGCATGTTTAGCCAGTAAAGTAATACTGATGATGATTTGCATTTTTTAATTAACTAAGGGTTTACATTGATACTTTAATATTGAAGATCCTACGGGGGAAATAAAAAAATCTATGAAATTGAACTGAAATCAAATTGATGAAATCCAACAGCAATTGAATAAAGATAGAAGTAACACACACACACACACACATTTACAGTTTCTCCCATTTGACAGTGAAACCTGAAGGCAACAAACAGTAAAAAAAAAGGAGGCATGAAGGTCACATCTGGACTAGCAGGATGTACTGATGCTCAAATAAAAGTAGAACGTGTGGAATTATACCGTGTTTGAACAAGTCAAGTGAAGTCGACTGTAAAGCAACATCACAATTGACATTAACCTACTTAATTTAAAGGAACAAAGAGATAAAGATGGAGTTTTTCTATATTATTGTCAACAAATCCTATGAAAAGACTAAAACCGACAATGTGGCTCGAACTGAAAATCTATAAAAATGTTTATGTTATATTTTTAAAAGAGTTAAATAATTTCCTAAAACAGCTAGTTGCTGTAGTTTTTGTCAAGCGTTACTCAGACAGGAGGAAGTAATGAAGCACTGGATTAATCCACATTTGGTGCTCTAGTGAGTTATTCGGCCAACAAAAGAAACTTCAGTGACCGGGTCAACAAAACATTGGACTTTTACGAGGTCGCTGTTCGTTTCTCATTTCCTACTGACGGTCATCTGGTTCCTTTATATGGCAACAAATGTTCACTAACCTCAATGAATACTCAAAAGAATAATACTTATTTCAACCCAAACCAAACATTTTTTACCTAACCAAACCAAACCTTAAACGTTCATTAACATTTGTTGTTAATTACGCAAGTATACTGTAATTAAGTGTTTCTATGTTGCACGAACAAACGGTGTATTTTGTTGTTTAATTTAGATGACTTGTGTTTTAAATCACTCTTGGACATCAATGGACCTACTATATGGCACAGATGGATGAGATATGTCAGGCTTTGGATACACACACACACACACACACACACACACTCACACACACACACACACACACACAAACAATAGATCAGTTCAGTGTTGGTTTTGGTCTTTTCATAGCATTTGTTGACAATAAGAAAAACATACTTATCCTTTTAACGACAAGTAGATGCTGTACCATGCAAAGGCTGCTCACCACACACACGCACTCACACACTCACACACACACACACACACTTTCTGTTCAGTTGATCTGGCGTGGGTTTGTCCCTCAAGGCCACTTCACAGAGCATGAAGGTGTTAATTTGGTGTGTCACTTCTATGACTAAGAAAATGGTTTTCCTCCTCAGCTGTAACCTTTAGACAAAAAAATGTGCCCCCCCCCCCCACACACACACCCCCACCCTGAGCTGCAGACTGCGTGTCACTGTGGAAACACGCTGTTGGGCACTGCAAGTGAAAAGGGCAGGCAGGGGCGATCACCACCACCACTTCTACTACCCTGCCTGACTCCAACATGCCAGCAGCCTATCTCCATGCGAACCTAACACCAGGCCAGCCCCTCCTGCGGGCTTCTGTGAATCCAGACCTACTGTACGTCGACACACGCCGACACCTTTGACAGACTGTAGGTAATTGGCCCGCTGACAGCGACATGATCCCGGCCCCTGTTGAGACCTGCTTAAATAATGAAATAACAATAAAATGGCAAATGTGAGCCTCCCCCTGCCCCCCCCACACACCCTGCACCCAAGGATGTATAAGGTACTTTGAGTGCTGTGGAGGCAAAAGACAAGAAGCTATAATGTACTAGTGTAGGCTACTCTCAGGGTTTCCCTTCAGTGCTTTGTTTGCTTGCTCTTTGTCTGTAGCTAAAAGAAGCAGCTCAGAGCATGTTGCACGATGAGTCACCTTGCTGGAGAGCCCAAAGTCCCAAACATCAACCTTTTATTAAAGGAGGATATTTGAGTGGGCAAGACAGCAACCTGGGGTTGATCCCCAACTGTAACATCAAATGACTTCGTATCCCAAACAAGCCCACACTGATTTATACTCCAGTTTACTATGTCCCACAATAGAAACTCTCAGGCAGATGTCATAAATTAGCACATGGGCTGTAATAACAGTAGACCTATACGACTAAAGGAGACTAAATGGTAATATCCATCTGTGCTCCGACAGGAGTGTTTCTAGTTATCTCAGGCTTCAGGACTATACCTGCTCAGCCAGGCGGCACAGGTTTCTGCACATCTGGCGAGATCGACATTTGGCCACAGATCAAAAAAGATGCACTATTGTTTTGTTTGGGGCTCTGGGGAAAAAAAGCAAGCAGTGAGGAGGAGGAGAGAGAGAGAGAGAGAGAGAGAGAGTAGAGTAGAAATAGATCACAAAAAAAGGATGACAAATTCATCTAACTTGTCATGTATCGTCATAGTCAACACCATTGTCTGGCCAGGAACAGTGATTGTCACAAGATTAGTAGTTGATCATCCTGTTCTGTGACACATGCAGACAGCGGACAGTTGATTTACATTTACAAAATGTTTGTGACTCATGCATATTCAGTCCCTCTCACTCTATTTGTCATCATGCAGACCTAATTGGCTAACTTTCTTTGTTGCTATGCTGGCCGGATTTCAGATGTGTGGGAACTGCTGCCTCTCCACCACTGATTAGCTTAGCTATGAAAACAGTGTTATTTAGACAACCACATCACTAAGCAATCATCAGAAAAAAAGGAGAATATTTGCCTCTAAATCCAGGGTTCAGAGACAGAACGTCTACAGTGTGCCGACTTATAGCCCAATGAGACAAATTTATGATTTTAGGCTTTTTAAATAAAATTAATTTGACTATTTTACATGATTCAAATCTTGGCTTCATCCTAAAGGAGGTACTTCAGAGTGACGATGGGTGAGAAAGAAAGAAAGAGAGAGAGAGAGAGAGAGAGAGAGAGAGAGAGAGAGAGAGGGGGGGGGGGGGGTAGATGGTTGTAGAATCCTCTGAATGAGAGATACCCACTTTTTGATTTGCTACAACAACAAAAAATCAAAATGGCAGATTACACTATAAAACTTAAAATATGACCACTTCCTGGAAAAATAAAAATCCTGCACTCATGCATGGTGAAATGGCTCTCCACAGCAGCACAAAGGCTCAGCAGCACATTAAAGCACAGAAACAAACAGCCTGTCTCATTCACAGGACGAGGCATCAGCATTATAGGAAGCATCGCCTGCTGCGTGTCTACCTGCTCTGGGCCTTGGAAACAGATCCGGCACTGGGGGGTCCACAGGCTGCTGGCGTTGCTGCCCAGAGACACAGCGTCCAGGCCCACTTGCAACTTGGGCTCCTTGTCCTCAAACGCCAGGCTCCGGGGCCGCGGGTCGCTGCCGTAGTACTCCTCCTCGTCATCCCGGGAATGGCAGTCGACAAAAGGCGGCCAACCGCAGCCGCCCATCCCCAGACCTCGCATGGTGGTGGACCGTCTATCTGTGTCTGAGCTGGACTGTCTCGAATCGGATCGCATAAACACCAGGACTTTCAGTTCATTAAAAAACATGCGGATCCGATACTTGAACATGTTTGGCTACATAAAGAATCCGCCAGACTGAAATAAATGAATGAAGTGTTTTTGACACCTCTCCCTCTATTAATTATTATTATTATTATGAATATTATTATTCATACACCCAATACGTTCATTCTTATTGTAGTATTTTCATCAATACCCCAAGCAGCCTATCAATTGGAAATCCAGAGAAATAAAGGCTCTCGCCCCACTGATGGCATGTGTGTCTAAGCCAATGCGGATGAAAGATTTTCCCTTTCAGCTGGCCGACACACTCTTTCAGTATTCATTACTCAAACAACTCGGTAAACGTTGTCTACAGACGCATCCTCCACCGCACCTCGGGAACAAACACACTACAACTTGTACAGGTTTTGATTTCCACGGTCCATTTTTCTTCAAAGACACCTTTATTCAGATGCACTGGGCTTGCAGCAAAAAATAGCCTACATGTTTTGCTACCCAAAGCAGAAGACCGCGAGAGAGTGGACGAGTGGAAGAGAGAGCAACACAGAGCCAGGAAATAGAAGATGGGGTGTAAAATACAACGACCTGCCATCCATACAGTCAAATCTGGGACTCTTGTCAAGAATCATAATCCAAAAGGAAAATGAGAGATGAAATGGAAGTTTGATTTGGATAATTATAATATGTCTGTTTTGTTTTTTTGTAATTGTCCCTCACTGTAGCATCCCAAGCGTCAGATCATGGTCCATTTTTTTCTCCCCCTCTCTCTCTCTCTATTTCATCTCCTTTTTGTAAAGCCTCCACGAAGAATCCGAGCCATTCACCCCGACAATCCACGTCGAGATCAAAAACACAATCCTTTTCATTTTTTTTCAGAAGCCTATAGCCTGGAAACACGGCCACACAAAAACACCCGAAAGCCTCATGTTTCCCATCTTCGCCTCGATGTCCATCAGCATTTCATCGCAAGCCCCCCCCAAAAAATACGGTCAGAGAGAGCGAGAGGCAGAATAATAGAGGCACCCTGCGATTTTTCTAATTAGAGAGAAAGACGGGGAAGACGCATGGAGATGTCTTCAAATCCGAGAGCAATTACACAGCAGTAATGGCATTGATTATTGGATCAGATAGATGGTGGTGATGATACTGCTGGCGCTGATTTTCCTCCTCGAAATGGTCGGCTTGGAGATTGAACCAACGCAGCAGCTACTTCCGGAATAGGGAGAAGAAGAAGAAGAAGAAGAAGAAGAGGAGGAAAAAAATCTCATCCTGTAAACAAGTCGGTATTTTTTAGCTGGTCCTCCATTCGCCTCCGATGGGTGACGTGCCTCTCCCAGTACTCCCAGCAGCTGGGCAGGAAAGGCGCTCTGGCTGCTTTATTATTGACCAGCCAGCGCTGTCCAGGGTGCTGATCTCCCTCTGCTGACGTGTACGCTGCGGCCACATGAACCGGGAGCCCGCGAAGTACGAACCGGACCTGGCCGTTGATGTGCGTGTGTGTGTGTGTGTGTGTGTGTGTGTGTGTGTGTGTGTGTGTGTG
>NW_022280035.1:5805041-5806481 GCF_004355925.1 Anarrhichthys ocellatus | reverse complement strand
TGTGTGTGTGTGTGTGTGTGTGTGTGTGTGTGTGTGTGTGTGTGTGTTCTATATAATGTGTGTGAGAGCAGATATGAATTTGGGGACATGGTGGAAGAAGTAGCTACAGAAGTAAATACAACAGAGTGATGATACTCTGTTACAAGTAAAAGTCCTGCATTTAAATTAAAAGTACTAAAGTAATAACATTAGTATTTTGGCCTACTCATCATGCCGAGTGGCCCATTTCAGAATAGTACATATTATATCACTGGATTATAATTATTGATGCATTAATGTTCATCACTTTGATGTTGCAGCTGGTAAAGTTGAGGATAATTGTGATTACTTTATATACTACTGGGTAACTCCATTCAAACATATACACCAACTTACCAGTTTATGAGGTGCACAATGTTTCTATTATTTTGCCCACCCTATTCATATCAACCAATAGAAACAGCCCTCTACTTCAACCACACACACCAAACTGCAGCCTCCGAATGTCATCAGGTTGAATAAACACCTCTTTAAAACAAAAGCTGAACATTAACCTTCAGCGTAATGACTGTTGTATTAGACTGCATTCGTTTTTGCTGGCAAAATGTAGGCTACTTACTGAAAGCATTCAAGATACAAGTACTTGTTCTGCAGTAAAGTGTAGGACTGATATATTAGTATATGACTTTATGGGATTGTTATACTTCCATAATGTGTAAGAAGACACTAGCTGCTCGTGGGGGAGCTAGTTTGAGTTACTTTATAATGACAGCACTGGTGGAAAGTTACTCAATACATTCACACATGTACTGTACATTACTACAATTTTGAGATCCTTGTGCTTTACTTGAGTAAGTCCATTCTTAGCTACATGCATTTGATACATTTAGATACTTTGAAGATTCATAATAAGAATAGAGAATATAAATCAACTTAGAAATGATGATATATTATTATAGGTTGAACTACCCAGCAATTTATAATTAGCTCCACACTTAAGGCTGCATATAGATTATATATTATAATATAGATTAGCCTTTCTGCATAATTTGAATTTTTACTTTTTTATGTTAGTACATTTGTACTTTTACTTAAAGACCTGAATACTTCCTTCACTGTCAATACCTGAGGAACCTGAGGCGCCTACCGGCCATAGCTCAAGTCCCTATTGAGACTGATACTGTTCCTGTAATACAGACAGCAGTGCAACCACAAGCTATACACACAGTACCCGTACTGAAGGTTCAGCTTGTGCTCATCACAGTTTGAGGTTTTTGAAGCTGTAAACAGCAGAGAAGCAAACCGTCTCAGAGCAGTTTATCAGGATGCAGAGACAAGATAATTAGGAAAACATCAGAGGCACAAGACCAGAGGTCACTTTAGTCTGCAGTTTGCAGAGAAGAAGCCGCCTTTTGCCTCTCTCTCTCTCTCTCTCTCTCTCTCTCTCTCTCTCTCTCTCTC
>NW_022280035.1:5789267-5805031 GCF_004355925.1 Anarrhichthys ocellatus | reverse complement strand
CTCTCTCTCTCTCTCTCTCTCTCTCTCTCTCTCTCTCTCTCTCTCCCCCTCTCTCTCTCTCTCTCTCTCTCTCTCTCTCTCTCTCTCTCTCCACACTCTGCATTCTCCTCCATGGCAACACTTCCCACAAACCCCCTGTCACATTGATCTTGATTGATTTTCACACTCTGCTTGTTACAGATATAGATTTACTTTAAGCATAACACTTGATTTGATGCAATGCCATACCTCTCCTATCATGACATTGTTCCCCATACGATATATAACTATATACAGTATGTATATATATATATACACACACACAAAAATTTAGCTGAGTATATTTACTCAAGTTCTCAGGTACAAATTCAAGGTACTTGTACTTTAGTATTTCTCCACTATACTACTCCATTACATTTGTCTGACAAATTTAGATTTATTCACAATTTTAAACATTTTCATAGCACTCTTGTCCAGTGAAAACCATGTATCTTAAATTTGGTGATTCAGAACTGACAGGGAACATTTAACTGCAATGAGTACTTTTACTTTACATATTTAAGTCAATTTTGTTGATACTTTTACTGAATCAAGGTTTTGAATGGAGGACTTTTGTTTGTATTTGAGTGTTTTCACAGTGTGATATTAGTACTTTTATTTAAGTAAATGATCTGAATACTTCCTCTGCCACTGCATATATCATACCGTACTGTGTTCAGGCTGTGTTTAGTTGTTTGTAATGATCAAACAGCGGGTCTTGAGCGTAGCCTAATTGTTTGTTTAGACTTTTGTACATCATAACAGCAGCTATAAGCGAAGTCTGCTAACACTGTTCTCATGCAAAGCAATTAATAACATAAAAAACAACACTACAGCTAAAGTTGTTAATCTTTCACTCATAATTTGACCAACATACATTAATAGCATTGCTACACAACTTTAGAATAAACTGTTCTGCAATGCGCTACATGATGGCACATTGTGTAGGAGGGTTATTTTATGATGATTCTGTGTGGGGGGAGGGTTGGTGCTAAATGCTAATGAGGTGAACATTTGAGAAAAAAAAAGAAAGTCTAATGGTGTCTGCATCCGAAGGACTGAACATCCCAGATTTCTAAGATGGAGATTTCATGTCTGCTCACCAGGAAATCACCTTTATGTTTAATGTAATGTAAATCTGAATTCCTCACCTCGTTCTGTCCCTTTTTCTTCCTCCATTCCTTCAATTTTAAAAGTATTTTCTTCATTTTCCTCATCAGCTAAAGCTTTAGTTCCCTTTGAGTGTAATGTACCCTGACAAAACGCCATCAGATGAGCTCCAATAACCCATATCAACACCTCCCGTCATGTTCTCAACATGTTTTTTGATTTGATTTGAAGCTGGATGCTATATAACACTATTACAAATGTGGGTTTGGGTAAAGGCTTACAAGCAGGCAGGTGCAGATCCGGGTTCGGGTCTAGGTCCAGGTCCAGGTCCATGTCTATGTCTATGTCTATGTCTATGTCTAGGTCCAGGTGAAGTTGCAGAGTTGGGGTAAGGTTTAGGTTCCAGAAAAGTCTAATACACATGGCAACTCTAATGGTCTGGCGGGGAAGGAAAGGAGCTGGGCCGGCATATGAACTGAGATGCTGATGAGGGAATAAGATGCAGGTGAGCAGGTGGGTGGGGAAGGCCAGCCAATTGCAAAGTAGATAAGGGAACAGGTGAGGAGGTATGGGGCAGTCAGGTGATCGGGGAAAGTCTGAAGCTATCTGGTGGATGGATGGAAACTGAAGGGACTTGAGGAATAGGAAATGTGGCTGTGGAGGAGGGACAGAGAAACAGAGTGTGAGAAATGAACCCCCTGCATCACCTGTACTGCCCTTTAATCTGAGGACTAACAACATGCATCCCTACTCTGATTCATTAGGGCCATATTGACCCGTTTGTCTCCCTTCACTGATAAGAATGATTTGCCTTCCTGTTTGTCCTCACAGTGCTGTGAGAATAACACAAACCCATTTAAACCACACTGGTGTTTATCCCCATAGTGATCCTATTCCCAGTGTCGGAGGAAACTCCCACTGTTGATGTAGCTATTGTAAAAAACAAACACACATTTACTCAAGGAGGTTTAATCATAAAATATTTTCTTAAAACCTATAGTTACAAAAAGGTTGCAAAACTTTTCCCTCCATTAATCACCTCATGACGCCTCAGAGTTATCTAGTGACCCTTTGGAGGGGCCCGGCCCCTAGGTTGGAAACCACTGGACTAAACTGACCGAATATGAAGCAGTTAAAGTAGCTCCACTTCAACCAGCTATAACAGTAAATTGCTTGCATGATGTAGCATTTAAAATTCAGGAGCTTTACTTATAATAATTTAATCATAATCATAATGTAACTTTTACATTGCTATTCAATGGTCTGCATAATAAGTACTTTCTCTGCATCCAGATGATGCTTTTAAGTAAAACTATGAGATTGAGTGCTAAAATCTCTGGATATAAGATATAAATATGCAATAATCATCAATATAACACACCTATATGGGAGTTTACTTGTAGAACTTGACAATCCAGAGCAATTGCATGTGTTTATCACAATATGTTTATAACTTTGAACCAAATTAGAATTCAAATTTTTACTTTGGTACCCACAAAATAATGTGATTCCGCAACAGAAAATAACAGGATATAGGAATCTTTTATTCAAAGTAGCTCCTCTAAATGACCTCCCTGTGGTCCCAACAATACATCCCAGTTGTTGCACTATTATTTATTATTTATTTATAGCTTATTCACTTATTTTTAAATTTTTTAATCAATAAAATATCAATAAAATATTGCAATATATATATATATGTTATGTAAACCCAAGTAGCTTCTGAGTGCTGTATGGATTATTCTTTACATCATTGTTATTCTAATTTAAGTAAAAGATTTGAGTACATCCCCCACCACTGAGAATAGGACTATTACAAGAAACAATGTATTGTATCTGAAGGCGGCCTTATCTTGCCCCATAAAGCTACGCATAATTAGTTCTGCCTATAGGAACAGCCCTTGTGAAAGCCTTTCATCATGTGATATAATGGACCAAATGTTTTAAGATCCTGCCTTCATGCGCTTGCAGAGTCCATGTTATATCTGTAAGAGGACAGATGGCCATCCCTGTTAGTGCAATTCTCCACAGCTTCTCAGAGCTAATACACCCGGCATATGGACATGCATCACAGGGTGGGGACTGGCATCGGGCCCTCAGGAGAGCACGCTGACAGGATAGGGGACGTGATATGTGGTGCAGTTTTCCAAAAATGCTTGTCCCAAGCCACCGGCAACACTCAAAACCCAAAGCCCTTAGCAGGCACATTTCACTTACATAAATGTTCCTGCGTCTCAGGAAAGTGAACCTGCAGGTGCCTCCGGGCAGGGTGCACCAACGCTAGAGATTAGGTCACGCCTTTTCATGAAGGGAGGGGGGCAGCAGGGATGGTGACAGTCTGCCATGGGCCATTAGGATGAGGGCAGAGCAGCAGTTTATCCTCATTTAGGACAACCTTGGTTGAAAGGTATCCGGATAATCTCCTCGTGTTCTCTCTATTCTCCTATCAGAGTGTACTTGAGCTCTCCTTCCGCTCTGCCAGTCCCCCCACCCCCCATACACACATTACTGGACCCATCCCAGCTGAAGGGATTAATGGCCTTCTGACAACACAAGGAACCAAAACCAACTGCTTGAGGAAATTCATTTTACAGCTGGCACGTTGACGCCATGCACCTTCAACTTCGATGCAGTCACTCTGCAAGATAATAGTCTCTAGAAAAAGTCCCCACTGTGTGTACATTCCTTGCTTGTCTTGAGGTATTTAATCATGTCAGAGCAGGACTGAAATAATAACTAGCCAGGAAGAAATGGCAGCAGTAGAGACTCTGTACTGCCACCATGTGGTGGAATGTGTCGTATCTTTGGTGTCATCACTCCTAAACTCTCACTATAAGGTCACAAGACATTTTGTAGTCAACAGAGGTGGAAGTAGTAAAAAGATATTTTACTCAAGTAAAAGTAGCAACACTGCAAGTCACAGTCCAGCATTTAAAATCGAAAAGTATTTGCAACAAAATATATTTAAAGCACAGAAAGTAAAAGTATTCATTATGCAGAATGGCCCATTTCTGATTTATATATATGTTACTGAATTATAATTAGTGATTAATTAATGTATACATCACTAATATTACAGCCGGTTAACATAGTGCTCATTTTACTTTCTTCGTATAGTGCTGGTAGCTATATCTTATATCATAATGTATTAGTTAAGTTTTATGTGTTAATATTCTAAATCTGCAAAGTAACAAAAGCTGTCAGACAAATGTAGTGGCGTAAAACATACACTATTAGCCTCTGAAATGTAGTCGAGTAGAAGTATAAAACGGCATACAATGGAAACACTCAAGTGAAGTACAAGTGCCTCAACATTGTACCACAGTACAGTACGAGTTAGCTTCAAATAACATCTTTACACCACTCACAGTGCTTTTTCTTTAAAGACAAAGAGATGTAAACTAAATCACTGACTTATGTGAAACAGTTTGCAATTTGAGGTTTTATTTGGAAAATTAAGTCTCAAAAATTCAAGATACATTTGAATGACAAGTGCACACAAATTCAAAGTGAGGTTTAATATATGGCATAACGATGCTTAAGATCTGTCAAACTGCTTGTTTACACCAGCGATGACTCCAAATCAGCAGCAGGAAATTCATATCAGCCAAGTTCACAGGTTCAAGTAAGACATGTAGTTACAGTTTGTGTTAGTCCTTTAAGTTAAAAGCAATTCAAAAAGAGGAAACATCTCAAAAGAGAGAATTGATGAGCAGTGATTTATCAACAGGAAATGTCAAACATCGAGTCAGGCAGCAAAATTATATCATCAAAACTACTACATAAATTGAGCCTAATATGCATCCTCAAACTTATTAACTTAAATAGATCCTGAATATATTTTTTTTTTTTTACAAAGCATTTAACACTGATGAACAAAAACAGCTGATGGCAACTGAGAACAAAATCATTCCACAAAAGAATTATTTTAAAATTACAAAAAAAGAAGAAAAATAACTGCAACCAAGAGCACATTTTCACAATTAACACTATTAAAAACAAAACTGGGTTTGCGATGAGCAGTTCTGGCTAAATCTATCCAAATGTTTAAAATCAAAACAGCACTTCGCTGTATTTCTAGATGTCGTGATTTCTTCCAGCTACACAGAAGAAAATGATACGTACCTGAATCCGCCTCTCTACTACCAAAAGCTATACGAAGCAACATCACTGTGCAACACAAAGAAACATTAAATACAGGAAGGGTGGATTATTGTGGCCTTCAAAGACCTCAACTATGCAGGCAAACCTCCCGACTAGAGGGGCAACTACACGGCAAACCCACCAGGAGTGATTTCTAAAAGATTATGTACAACATCGAGGCTGCAGTCCATTGGCGTCCTAATATCTCAGACTGTTAAAAGTTAGTTGGCTCAGTTACAGTTCATAATTTTTTTCTGACTAGCAACAACGTTACCCAACATCTATTCTTGCTTCGTAATCCTGTTGCATCCCGGCATTTGTGGCATCTGAAAAAAGAACATTTACATACAATTGAAAAACTACTTTACAACACACGTCCAGTATTCGCCTCCTGTTGCCCCTCGGCTGACTTAAGAGCACAAAGTCGTCGCACTGGACATGCTGGGTATACAACTCCACACATCACCAACAGCACTGACCAGAGGAATATATTTGTCGTTATGTGGTGGCACGACATCGGACACAAGAGGAAAGAATTCAAGGTGCATACAAGGTAATTTGTTGGGACAGGGCACAGTCATTTGGTTGGTGTGTGGAATAAAATCGACAAAGAGGCCGTTTGTCTGTGCGGGACCAGGACACATGCAGAGATGTCTCATCCCTTGTTACATAGCAGGAAATCTGGTACTCAAATCAAGGCTGGGTCGCACTACCAACAAGTCACACTTCTTGGTATTACAAGTTATCCTTTCATACACAAGTATCCAGGTCTTCCGGCTGGAGCTCTGGCAACACTTTCTGGACAGGTTGTTGTAGTTTCTCAGTCTCAGTTGAAGGTGTGTGTGTGAGTTATTTGTCAGTGTTTGTCAGGTGCTGCGTGAGCTCGTCCATTCTGTGTGTTGTTGTAGTTGGTGTGGTACTGTATTGTATGCTGGCGTGTGTCTGCCTCTAGATGTGCATGATACTATGTGTGCCAGTGTGTCCGACACTGCGCTGCGTACGGGGGGGGGGGCAGACTATAGGAAAGCACTCGGGTTCGCTCGTGGATCCTTCTGGTTCCTGTAGCGCACAGCGAGCCACACTCCCAGGATCTGTGAAAGACACGACAGGCAAAAAGATAAATGCACGGGCACTTCTAAATAAATCAGCACATCATCACCAGATATGTGGCGACGACTCACAGGGCTAGCTGGCCAGCTAACCGCTAACCCGCTACCAAGCCAGGAACATGCGAGCGCTTGT
The DNA here is from genome assembly GCF_004355925.1 of Anarrhichthys ocellatus. Taxonomy (NCBI): domain Eukaryota; kingdom Metazoa; phylum Chordata; class Actinopteri; order Perciformes; family Anarhichadidae; genus Anarrhichthys; species Anarrhichthys ocellatus. The sequence continues at coordinate 5,798,518 of NW_022280035.1, read as the reverse complement.
CAATAACATCAGCATCTACCTATTTCCTGGAAACTAGCAGGAAATTTGGTACTGAATGATTTCGCCACCAATATTGACATTTATAAATACGGCTGCAATCGGTTCTTTAAGGAAGAATAAACCAAACTGCAAACCTTACGATTACTGGATGATTTGCTCAACAAAAAGAGAAAACCCCGATTTGCAACGTTAAACTCAATTCAGTGCCTTTTTGTCCTTCAAAGCCTCGTTAGACTGATTAAATGAGTGGGTGGTTAGCAGATGTAGGTTTGGAGACAGGACACTCACCTCTGTGAAGCTGAAGAAGAGCCCGACGCCCCCGAGGATCTTCAGGGCCTCCGTTGCATGAGTCAGCATCATATCCCCGCAGGTGTAACAGACAGTGTTCTTTTTGCATAACTGGAGGGAAAAAAAAAAAAGAAAAAAAAAAAAAAAAAAAAAAAAAAAAGAATACAAGGCCTTTAGTCTTCAGCAGTGTGAGTCAACCGTTTGTCGGCTAAGCCAGTATTATCCTCCAAAATCTGTTCTGAGAACTACAGGAAAAAGTCAAACTTTTAACTTATCCTGGTTAAAGGAAATGCTTATGTGACTTCTGCTCAGTGGAGCATATTGTGTGACAGGAAATATAATGTGAAACTGAAATATTTATCTATGATGCAGTTGAACATTGTACTTAAGGAAAACCATATCAAATGTAAATGAAAGAAACAAAAAATATATAGTGTAATTATGCAGCAACTCAAGACTGTGATTGTGCTGGTGAAGCAGGTTTTTAGATCTAAGACCTACAGCGGGACAGTTCTGCAAGTCCAGATCAAACTGTGCCTGGTTGGCGGTGACGTTGAGCAGCCCACAGCAGTTCAGCTGGCTCTCTAGGTCGGTCTTGGTCTTGTTTTCCAACATTCGCCAAGCAGAGTTCAGAAGTGCCTCCTGGAAAAGCAAGTAAGACAAATAAAATGAGGCAAATTTCTTGTAAAACGTCACAACAATGTATTTATGCAGATATAAACACGTTTTGGTAAAAAGTGTTACTAACATGGACGCAGCGCAAGAGACATTCAAACTGTTAGTTTAGAGTTTTCTCACCTGTTGTCCGCGGTTCATCGCCAAGCAGGAACATGAAACTCCAAATTGGAAGAGGAAAACGATGAAAAGAACGACCATGTACTTGGCGCAAGAAGTCAAAGAAACAAGGAAAAATCATGGAAAAGAAACACAAAGACCACATTTTCATATCACAGTTCACAGCAACTGACCTGATAATTATCTGTGAATCAATGTCAACGAGGGGAAAGGATACAAAGAAAAGCATGACTTGGTGGTGGTGTATCGCTCCGATGAGTCCAACAATAGCGATGAGCAGCAGGAAGACGCCCACTGCGATGACCCCTCCGATGATGTGGATGCTCGACACCAGGCCGAACCCCTTCCCCCATGCTGCTACTCCGATTAGCAGCAGCCCGACCAGCTAAGAGGGAAGGAAGACAGTTAGCCTGAGTCAGCTGAGGCAGTGTGCACCTGATGGGACTGAGCTTATCACGCAGTCATGTCACTAAGTTTTGATCACCACAAACACCAGTTAGGTCTTTCATTAAAAGGTAAAGTGTTTGCCAAATAAGTGATGCAGGGGAAGAACCAGGCTGACACGGTTAGAGCTTATTGTTAACATTTCTTCATATGGCCCACGGCAATTAGACCGCTGGCCTCCAGGCAACACATTTTTTTAAAACTATTTTCAATTATCTGAAACAAATTAAAAACAGAGGTCATTGTTTTATTTCTTTAATTGATTACGTTCAACAGAACAGTCCTGCTTATATTCTGTAATACTATTGGCTTGTCACTTTACCTTTAATGGGAGCTGACAAAACATTACAGAATTCATATTTGTCCCTGGAGGTTCATCTTTTTACGGAGGTACTATTTGTGCCTTTATACGTCTCCTTTCACTGCCGTCAGTGCCCTGACTCAACACAGCATCACACTCGTGACAGTTGCAGTGACTCAGCTGTCGACATGATTGCTGGCATGTGTACATGTTCCAAAGTTTTCTGACTGGGTGGGTCGTGTCTCAAGTGTGTTTATCAGCAGTGAGGCTCAGTGTGTCACAACAGCAGGCAAACAATGCAACGCTTCTCTTACTGCCACGTACTTCACAAAGTGTATACCTGGCAAACTTAAAAATAATCGTGACAGCAGGTGAAAGTGAGTAAGACAAACACAATAAAGATGTTTTTTGACTTGACACTTGATAACAAAAGCTGGACATGTTAGTTATACAGTGTGGGTACGTTTACGCATAATCACAATATTGTACTAAACAAAACCCTAGGTGAAAGTACACCACAATATGACTAACATTACTAATTAATCTGACAGGTCGCAATAAAACAAGTGATTATTTAGTCTATTAAATGTCAGTTTATTTTAGAAGACAAAGAAATGCAGCACTTTGTCACAATTAAGAAGCTGGAGCTGTCAAATGTTCAGTATTTAGGCTAGAAATACGACATAAAAGATCAATCAGTTATCAAAATATATCCATTTGCTATTGATCAACTTGACTAATCTGTTTAGCTCAACACAATATAGAGACAGATTTAATAAAGACACATCAGAGCAGTTATGTACAGTTGCCCACTGGCAGACATCAACCAACAACAGTTGCAAAAACAACTAGTTGTTAACAATTAGGGTAAACACATCTGTAATACCAGGCAGCAGTGACACAGTGACTAGAACAATAGAAACAGCTGTACGATATGATGCAATGCAACAGACCAGCAACAAATACAGTCTTACTTAAGTGTTTGCTGAGAGAGACAACTATGCTACTTGTCTTTATATAGACTCAGGTCTATTTTGAGTTTGTACTTTATGTTAGATGGTGATTCTAATATTTTGTCTTTCTTATTCACATATATGAAGGAGCATAGCTACAAGATAACACAACACAGCCCACTACAACCTTAAAACTCACAATAAGGTCTAATCTTCCCTAAAACATTCTTCACGGTGTCAGGTTTTAAAAAGGGGTACATTTACTACAGAGCTGGTGTACTGAACTAAGTTCACGGTGGGTTTATGCTAACGTTCGCTGAGTCGAGGCCAACATGTTGACTCTGACAGCTCACATGACTGACACACAAACACATTGGGTCTTGTTGCAACAGGCTCGGGTGACTGATAAGGAGAGAAGAAGTGGGAGATATCATGCACGTCAATGCTCACATCTGGGGTCAGCTGGCCTCCCTGCTAACGGTAGCATCCGGGCACATAATGGCGATAGCTAACCGGCTAACTACGGTTAGCTAACATATCTAACGCTACATATCTGTCTAGTTAGCTAACGTACACTTAAACAACGTCTACCTCTAAATGTGTAATATGAGTCCATACCATTAATCGTCTGAAAAACAAAAACAGAAGAATGTGAAACAAAGGGCAAAATCAGTCATCTTTCTGCGCCCTAGCCACACTGCTGGCTGACATAACGCTAGTTCACTCAGAAGCTAGTTACGCTAAGCTAACGTGGCTATAGCTAAAAGTTAGCATCATGATCCATTTTGTACACTCACCATGTAAACCACATTCAGGGAACAAAGCGCATTTTTGGAGCAGGTGAAACCGCCACAGACCATATTCGAAAAAGCTCTAACGACTAATGAATAAGACTTAATTAAAAAAACCAGGCTCGTCGGGCTCTCCGGAGCGCTTACGTCTGGACAAATGTTTTTGGTCAGCGGAGAGGGCGTATCTGATGACGTCGGCGCCGCATGTGACGTCAGGGTGTCAACCAAACGTCATCGTTTTAGGACAAAACCAGAGTCGTATATAAAGAGAAAGTAGCGTCAACGGAAATTCAATATGCTTGATTTTCACGGGATTCACGCACGATACACGACTTCAGATAGTATATAGATATTAGTAGACATTGGTACAAACAGAGAGACATAATTGCGATTTTTTCTAATTAGTAGTTAATGACTGAATATATTTACAATATTCATTGAGAGCAACTACATACGTATTTAGATACATCAATTGTGTGTCAAGTAATCTAAGTGTAACAGCTAGAGGTGCCTGCTTTGTTGACATATTTTGGACTGAAGTTACCTTGTTTAGAGGAACAGAGTGAGATTTAGTGGCATCTAGTGGTGAGGTTGCAGATTGCAAGCAATAACATACCCCTCCGACCACCCTCCCGTTGACACCGTGTCAGAGGACTACAGTGGCCCTGGAGGGATTGGTACCTTTAAGATACTATTACCACAAGGAGCTACTCTTATCAATACGCTGTTGTTTTTCATGACTAAATGAATGCTTTTAAAAAGCCATGTAGAATTTTAAAAACAAATAAATTCAGAACAGAATTAGAAGATATTTATAATTTAGATATAACTAAATGAAACTGGATCCTTATGTAGTTTAATTTAGCTGTAAATTAATTATATTTATTTATCTTTACCATATTGAGCATACATAAAACAACCACACCCTGTGTCTGGAATGGTAGTTGTGATTTCCATTTTGCCAGTAAAGATGTTACTATAAAACGGTGAAAACAAAAGTAAACATTTTAACATTAAAAATGACAAAGACTGATAAAAGACTGGAAAACAGGAATCCCAGTCTGTGTGAACACAGTGAGTATTTTCAGCAGTGCTCTCTGTTGTTTTAACAGGACACCTGTTACACAAGGATTACACAATAAGCTTGGTAATACATCAGGGAGACATCTGTGACACAGCATGACAAAGACAAACAGAGAAATGTTTGACATTAGCAGTCATTCACACATACATTTGTTTGTTTTTTACCAGTTCCACAGAACAGTACGAACAGAACAGAACTCTACGAAAGAAAGCCAAACTGTAACATCCTGTTACTGTGGCGCATCGAGTTGCTCTACTAATACTGAATAAGACACTGTTTGATTGACATTGTAGACAAGAATATTTCACACAAAAAGTGTCATAATTATTATATTTGTATATAATTAATTCTTTACTAATAGAAGCAGAGCATGTAATGTAAACTAAAACGTGTCTTTTCAATAGTGCGGGCACCACTACAGTCAGAGCGTGCGTGTTGTGAGAATATGGTTTCAAATAAGGAAGTGAATTCAGTTCAGTTCAAACCTGCAGAGGAAACTGAGACACACGCTGTCGTGAGTTGACTTTTGTGGTGTAGAGTGAGCAAGAGAGAAACCTTGAGCAGCGGCCGCCGCTTCTTTTTCTGCTTGCTTCTGCATTTTAATAGTTTGTGTTCATCTTGTAGAACAAACAAGCCAGGAGTTCAAATGGGCTGAAGCGAGGCACTTTAGCTTCAGTTTACAAAGAGATCGATGTGTCAGGATGAACAGCAGCAGCAAATCAGTAAACTCCTGTGCAATAAAAGCAGAGATCAAGAGGCATGCGTCTCTCCAGAGTGCAATCAACAGACTTTCCAAGCAGTTTGAAAGAGTTGCGGATCAACAGCTGCGCTCAGGACTTAAAGTTTACCTCCACAGCATTCAAGGTAAGCTCATCCTTCTTACTTTGTTGTATTTGGGGAAGAAAGCGACATATTATGTCAAAGTTCTGTATCAGAATGTGGTGCATGGTCTGCCTCTCAAGGTGCTCACTTTAGAGCATTTCTTGATAGGAGAAATCTTGGGCAGACTTTGGTGCACAGTGAGTTAGGCCATTCTCGTCATCAACAGCAGTGGCTGGGTGTGGGGGAACATGATAGCGTTGGTGATTGATATCATTCTCTGTGCTTCCTGTGTCAGCCAGCGTGTCTATTTCAGAGAAGTCGATGTTCATTTTCACTCTCCATTTCAAATTCACCTCTCGGCGTCTGCTATGGCATTTATCTATCAGTCAGCTTCTGGACACGGCCAACCAATGGCAACATCCCTCAGTAGCCATCGCCATGGCAGCAGGATGAAACCTGCTGTGCGGCCTACTTCCTGTCTGCCAATCTGCAGCCGCCCTCAAAGCCACTTCCTTTCAGACGAGCAGGGCCTTTTCACGAGAAGCTGATCAGTTTTACATCATTTCCTCATATCTCTACTTCCCAGCGTTTCTTGTTAATGTGACACAATGCGTTACTGTCGTGAGTTGTTTCTTGTCATCTGCATCCTTTTTCTGTTGAAGACAGACAGGTAGTGGAAGAAGTATTCAGATCCCCTACTTTGGTAAAAGTAGTAATACCACAGTGTAAGAATACTCTGTTACAAGTACAAGTCATGCGTTCAAACTACAAGTATTACCAGCTAAATGTATCAACAGTAAAATTACTCGCAATGATTTGTTCACCAGTGATAGAATGAACTAAGTACATTTACTCAAGTACCATACTTAAGTACAATTTTGAGGTGCTCGAATATTTCCATAGAAAGCCAAGAGAAATGTGTAACATCCTGCTGCTGTGGAGCATCCAGCTGCTCTACTAATATTGAAGAAGAGACGGTTTGATATTGCAGACAAGAGTATTTAATTTTATTCTACTTTTAACATCTACTCCAGAACATTCCAGACGGAAATATTACTTTGCTTCACTACATTCATTCACAGATAGATACATACTGTGGAGTAAAAAGTACAATATTTAAGTATAAAGCAGAATAAATTGGAAAATACTCACGTAAAGTACACAAACCTCAAAATCGTACTTGAGTAAATGTACTTTACACCACTGGCGTGGTCAGACTGGTTGAAATATCCTTATGAAATAACAGCTTACCTTTTGATTTCATCCGTGAATTCATCAGTCCACTGTTTGTGTGTGAATTGAAGGTTAATCAGCCCCCTGGTGGATTTTGGGAGTGCTTTGAGGTATTTTTCGAGATCTGGCAGATCTAGACACTCTCTGAGAAGCTCGTCCCCTATGTGTTAAACATTCAGCTAAATTATTTGGGGGGTGTAATTAGGCTGCTGAAGTGAGGATCAAAGTCAGTGTATCCTCAGCAGTGGGGGCCTGGATCTGTGAGTGTAGAGTTCACTGGTGCTAAAAAGAGAGCCACCTCTCTGTTTTCTTAATAAGTGAGTGGGATGTGGTCGACTGACTGTCTGCCAAGGAAAGCCTGGGGGGGGGGGGGGGGGGGGGGGGGGGGAGGAGAGAAGGGGTCAGGTGGAGCCAAATGAAGACATTTAAATGTGGATCTGACTAGTATGTGTTCACTGCAGCATGGCAGCAGAGCGGAGGGGAAAGACAGGAAGGACAGCTCCCACTGAAGGAGAAATGAAAAATCACCCAGCATGACCACTGCCCTTGGCCACTGTCCATCTGACAGCACCCGCCCATAGGTGTTAATGCGTATGTGTGCTTTGTTTGTGTGCACGTGAGTCTCTTCACATGAGAGTGTTTCTAAAAAGTGTCTGCCTAAAGACAACAGATTTTTGGCGTTATATGCTGGTGTCTATTTTTTTAAATAGTCAGATTCGCCGTGCAGCCCTGCAAGCTGCACTGTTCTCGTTAAAAATCGATTTTTATTCAAGTATATAACGTCACTCGCCCTGAAAGTGTGTTTGTATTTTCTATTTAAAAAGCAGCTTCCTATCCGAGGTTTGGCTCATGAATCTTCTTCTGCGTTGGAGGCTGCGGTTCTCTCTCAGGTCGTGTGTTTTTCCCCTTGAGCCAAAGGCGGCTGGTTGTCAGAGGTCTTTTGTATTCAGTGAGGGTAGTTATTGCCCTCTCCCTGACTGGTGAAGGGGAGGGGCGGAGTGGGCTGAGCAGTTGGACTGTCTGATCGTGTATTATGGGATGATGGTGGGAGGCTGAGACTGGTGCACTGTGGGGAAAAGCATCCTCTGATTTCACTTCAAGGATTTTTTTTTTTTAAATCAGAGAGTAATTAACATGAAATTACACCAGATAATAATACAAGTGATGGATGTGTGTAATCATGTGTGCTGCAGTGTTTATGTTGTAGCAGGCATCATAATTGCAGCAGTTTACTTTATCTTATCTTCCTGTATTTTAATTTCTGTTTCTTAACGATGAAGTCGGTTGAAAAATGAATCTATTTCAAGTTTTTTGACAATGGCTTAATGAATCGAATAATGCTAAATATTTTATGGGTCTATCTTTTCCTTGTCTTGTATTATAGAAATTGAATTCATTTGGGTTTTTCAACATTGGTCGGACTAAATATGACATTTGATGACATCAACTTGGCTTCTGGTGAATTTATAGACTATATTCTGATGTTTTGCAGCCCTAATTCCTTTCATTACTCAAATTGTATTAGTAACATACTGTATTTAGCAACACAGGTTTTAATCATAGATGAGTTACTGTATCTCTAAAAGCGTATACAGATTTTTTTCACCTACTTCATCATATGGAATATTTCTATGCTTGGGTTTGTTTGGTATAACAGTGTGTGTGTTTCATATTTTTTGCATTCTGTGGTCAACTATTGATGTCCAATATGCTCCACTTCATGCTGTGAGCCCAGAGCTTACCCACTTCTGCTAATGAACACATGCCGTAGCCGGCAATAGACTACAGATCAATAACCTCACAGGAAATCTCTTTCACTCACTTGTATGATGCAATGAAACACCCACGCACAGAGAAACACCATTTTGATACAGAGATCCTGGGAGTGATTGCGATACAGAATGTACCACCGGAGGAGGAGGAGGAGGAGGAGGAGGAGGCGGGAGGAAGGACACGGAGATGATTGTGCCACCAGAGCCAGGAAGATTGTAACACCTTAGCAACAAACAAGCCAAGCCTCCTACTGAGGAGGAGCCACACGGAGCCACACACACACACACACACACACACACACACACACACACACACACACACACAAACACAAATAGACAGCTGAAGACAGATGGATGATGTTGATGAAACTATTCTGGCAGCTGTATAAATGAAACAGGGAGCACACACTTGGAAAACACACCCTGTCCTACCCTTTGTCTTTTCCCCTCCACAAACACCTTTTTCCCCCTGTTGTCATCCCTGACTAATCCTTCCTGCCTTCCTCTCCCTGCCGCTGATCTTTTCTCCGGCGGTCTCTCATCATTTAGCAGGTCCAGCTTATTTGTGCACTGCTGCTTTACCACCAGCAGTTACCCGCTGCCTTCCCCCCTCCTCTCCGGCACGCAGGGAGAAAGATGGAGGGGAGGGGATGATGGGGATGGGAGGGATGAGCAATAAAGAGCAGGGACTCTGCACAGTCTGAGAGGCAGCAGCAGAGAAAGAGAGAGAGAGAGAGAGAGAGAGAGAGAGAGAGAGAGAGAGAGAGA
>NW_022280035.1:5668127-5789257 GCF_004355925.1 Anarrhichthys ocellatus | reverse complement strand
GAGAGAGAGAGAGAGAGAGAGAGAGAGAGAGAGAGAGAGAGAGAGAGGGGGGAGAAAATAAAGGAGGGAAAGGGAAAGAAGAGAAGCAGGATCCTTCTGCTTTGTATGGATTGCCTATTGGAATAAGGAGGGGCATGTAGAGGGAGGGACATTGGAGATTCCTATCAGTGTGTTGGTGAGAGCAGGAGAGAGAAACGCAGAGTGTGAGTTGTGCATGTGTGAGGGTGTGTGAGTGTGTGTGTGACTGAGCTCGTTGAACCTGTGCGACGGTGTCTCTATCGGGGGGGCCGTTTTGGCAGTGACTCGCCTCAGCGCCTCCTCTGTGTTGTCCTGCTCACCGCCTAATGCGCTCAGAGGACACAGGCTGCCCGGGAGACAGCGAGAGGGGCGTGATGGCCGGACGCGCCCTGACTCGGCCATGCATCTCCAGATATCCGCCCGGGCTTCTGTTGGCTTCTCCTCCTGATCCCCTTCAGCCCTCATCAATGTCCTTCCTCTGCGTCTCCGCGAGGCTGCCTGCCTTTTTGCCGCTGCGCTCTCTGAATGGATGCATCTGTCAACACACATGTGTGGCTTGAAGTGAGAGCCCATGATCCGGACTGGACTGCATACAGCTCTGGGTGTACTGTGCCATGCTGCTTTAGGGTGACACTGATGAATTTGATGAAGACGTTACCTTTTCACGTTACAGCTGCTGTTGATCACATTCTTGATGACGTATGATGCGGGGCAGTTGTTATTCTGAATTGAATCCTGATTTTTTTTTTCTGCTTTGAGTGAAGAGGATGGACTGAGCAACATATAAGATGGGGGTGCTGCACATAAAAATAAGGTCAAGTAAATAATTACCATCAGGAATGAGGCACCATAATGAAGATTTATTTGCCACAGTAGCTGCATACATATGCAGTGGATAGATTTTAATTGGTTGTTTTCTAGGAACAAAAGAGCTGCTTGGACTAGCTGCTTGGACTGCACTGACAGTGTGTTGAAGGTTGTCTGGAAGAGTGGATTTGTTTTCTGTATTCCAGAGGAATGAAAATTAGAGTTAGAGAAGGATTCCGTGACTAAAATTAATATCCGAAACAAAGAAATAGGGATTTGGGGGATGGATGAAACCAACAGCCGCTCTGCTGCTGTATCTTCCAAGGAGAAACTTAATCTCCCTCCATGTAAGTTTTTTGTCTCAGTCGTGCTGCCAGATTCTCTCACATCCCAACACGCTGGCAAACTGTCAGTCGTTCATGTCGCTCTGTCTGGTTTCATTCATCTGCTGTGTGTCCACTGAAGCCTGACCACATGAGCGGAGGCGGCGCCCTGCAGCAACGCACCACCTACCTCATCTCCCTCACCCTGGTCAAAGTAGAGGCTGTGGAGGAGAATGGAGGGGAGGCCAAGAACAGCACCCAGGGGAAGGAGGTGGAGGCCGGGCCTGGAGGAAGGGCAGGAGAAGAGGCCGGGGCTAGAGTGGAGGCTGAAGATGAAGCTCCGGCTCGGGGTGAGAATGGAGCAGGACAACCACAAAGAGCTGAGGATGCTGCTATTGTGAAAGGGAGCAAGTTACCCGATGAACTTAAAGATGGAGAGAGAAAACCCCTCAGCCCTTTGAAGGATAAACTGCTCTCTATTGTTGATGTCCCGATCAAAGGGAGTGAAAAGCCACCGTGCAACCTCTCAATCCCCTTACCTGCTGAGAGAGCGACAGTTCAGAAGACAAAGTCTGCAGAGATTGACTTAACACAGGTCGAGAAGACGCCCTCCACCCCAGAGGCAAAGCAATGCAGGTCACCATTACTGACTACCACACCTCCAACAGAGGTGGTCGAGCCCATCCGCACCCCAACCAGGACCAGCCTCCCTATCCGTCCGGTGGGACAGCGTCCTGTGAGTCTGCTGAAGTCTCACAGCAGTGCGGCGACCCGCGGTCGCGACTCCAGGGACGGTAGAGAGCGCAGCCCTACCTCAGCACAGAGCCTGGACCGGAAGGACTGCCGCATGCCAACACGCTCACCAGGTCCCTGCAGGGCCTCATGGGCCGAGGCGAGCAGGCCCGACGGCTGGAGGGACCTGCGGGATGAAGCTCAAGCCGGAATACCTCTCGAGATTGGAGGTGGTATGGCTGCAGTGATGAGAGACCTCCCCAGGAAGGACAGACTGAAGGCAGGTTCGGCCTCCCTACCTGCACCTGCCCAGGCCAACAAACCAGGACGCAAAGGTAAAAGCCGCACGCTGGATAACAGTGACCTGAACAGCCTCTCTGAAGACCTGGGGCTGGCCCAGCAGGCGCAGCAGGGCAACCGAGGCTCCACTAAAGACAGGAAGATGCTCAAGTTCATTAGTGGCATTTTCACAAAGAGCAGCTCAGGGTCAGCGGGGTCATCTTCCACAGCGCCGCCTGTCTATATACAGAGGGACTCCAGTGAAGAGGAAGGTAGGATGTCACAACATCACTTTCACCTCTTCTTTCACCCCTTTAAATCTTCATGTCGACTACATCCACGACTACACACCTTTATCTGACACACTCCTGTCTTCAGTTCCTTTGCCAAACAATTATCAGACATGGTGCTGCTTCATCTGTGCACAGGCATCCATTTAAAATGAGTTGGAATGGGGTTGGGTGGGGTTGATCTTTTTAAAGAACCCCACACAGAATACATTTACAGGCTATAATTCCGTCACGCGTCGAGAAACATTTTCCCGATGCCAAATTAACGACAGATGGAGTTCTTTGATCTGAGAACTGACAATAGAATCATCTTGGACAGTCTTAATCTAATTCCCCTCAGAGCGTGCGCAGATTTCACACCGCTGGAGGGGTAATCTCTGCACTCAGACATACACACACACACTTAAGCATCGCTCCCAGCACGGGTTTAAATCTCATAATGAAGCCAAAGGGGAGAGGAGCTGCTGGCATGATCACGGGTGGATTGTGCCGCTCCGGTGGGTTTCTGCCTCGGCTTTATTTCCATATAGAGGGAAAGACATGAGGCGATATTTGTTCATCCACATCAAACAGGGAAGGGTGCATCCACAGCCAATCAAGAACATTGCTAATCCTGTTTTTGATATTCCACCCACTACATTCTGCCACTATATAGTGCTTCTTTTTTCTCTCACTCTCGTCTTTGTCTCTGTCACGCATTCAATTGAAATTCCAACATCATGTCATAAAGCACTCATGTGGCATTTTAAGATTTAGGATCGCCATTGCTGCCGTTGTGTCCTCGACGGCTGCGTGTCGACGGCTGCAGCTTACACCAGTGCATCTTTCTCACAAACGTGTTTGCTCAAAGAAAGAGCGTGTGTGTGTGTGTGTGTGTGTGTGTGTGTGTGTGTGCGTGTGTGTGTGCGTTTTATGGATTCATTCACTCATTGTGTATTCACACTGTTACACACGCAAGTAGTGAGACTGGCCCTGCCGACTGCACACACACACACACACACACACACACTTTTGAACACATACTGAGGGCAGGAGGAAGTGTTGCCATGGCAACCGGCAGGACTGCTGCTTCTGCTGCTGCTACAGGGGCAGAGTCTGATGAAACAGGGTGGAGGAGGAGGAGGAGGACGAGGTGTTGGGTGTGTGTGTGTGTGTGTGTGTGTGTGTGTGTGGGTGTGCGTTGACACACAGGCTGAGAGGATTGTGACAAAATTCCCCCCCAAAAAATTTAAGTCAGAAAATTGGCAGTTTTAGACTGAGCTACAGGCGACATGTGGGAGTTTGCAGAGTGGATCACACATGGTTGGTTTGGAGCAGAGTGTGTGGATAATTGGCTTTCTGTATAAATCTGTGGGTCGAAGCAGCAGAAGGATCACACAGTCGGATCACTGTTGACAACAGCAGCAGGCCATAAAGAGAGCTTTGACTCGGACAAAGATAGACAAACTCTGTGTGTGTGTGTGTGTCTGTTCGTGTGGCAGGACTTGCACATCATCACCGGCTGCATCTGTGTGATGCTGGCCTGGACGGTCCATAGATTTAGAAGCAGGCCGGAGTTTAATCATCATCTGTCTTTGAAGGACACATCACACATTCACACCCAGGATGGCGGCTGCTGTAGTCTGCCAAAACCTCCCCGTCTCCTCTGTAGTCTTTCTGTGATTTAATCCTTTTGCATTTTCTGATCATTTTTACACTGAATTAGCTTCAGCAGCATGATCCCCCGACTTTTCCTCTATCGTCATCAGCAGGTCACAGATTTCACATATCCAGTGAAATATCTTAACATGTAATTGATGGATTGGCATTCAATATTATATATCTAAGATGTTGAATCTCAATTACTTTGTATCTACAGTAATAGGCCACATTCTTTCCACTACTTTAGTTTTTGATTAAATTCCTGCTAAATTCCCGACATTCTAATCAGCCTCAACTGTGCTTTGTGTTTAGTGCTGATTACAAAATATTAGCGAACATCTAAGTGAACAATGAACGTGCTAAACAACAGAATGTTAACATCATTGTGAGCATGCTAGCCTGCTGATGTTAGCATTTAGCTCAAAGCACAGCTGTGCTAACGAACAGCCGCACAGAGCTGCTGGCATGGATGTAGGAACTCTTAGTCTTCTTTTTAAAGTTATAGATACACTTAGTTTCCAGTTTATTAAGTACACCTAGTTAGAACTAATGCAATCAAATACAACAGTCCTGCAGTACTTCATGAAATCCTCCCTTCATGACAGTCATAGTGTTCAGTTTTTGTTTAAAGAGAGGCGTTGATTCAATTGATCATTTTGAAAGCTGCAGTTTGTGCTGTTGAACTGTATTGCGTTATACTGACACAGATGTGTTTCTATTATTTTGTCCACGACATACAAACAAGAGTAGGCAAAATATAGCATCTATAACACAATGCAGTTCAACAGCACCACAAGCTCCCCCAAAAATGATTGTACAGTTGAATCAACAGTTTCAACACAAACTGAACATTATAACCTACATGAAGGGAGGATTTAATGCAGGACTGTTGTATTAGGATACATTAGTTCTAGCTAGATGTATCTAATAAACGGTCAAATGTTCTTTCTGTCTCTGAATCAGTTTCAGACTCTCCTCAGGCGTTCTCTTTATTCTCGTCCTTCTGAAGCTGCAGTTGGTTTTGATGGTCACGTCACATTGGGGGCATGCCACCTTTCTATTCCCCAGTAGGGACGTTGGCACAGCTGTGTGCAAGCCGACCCTTCTCGACTATTATACTGTTTGATGTGCATGTGTGTGTGCACGTGTGTGTGCACGTGAGGGTTCATGCCACACCAAAGAACCTTCAACATTGACGTTATCAAAACGTGTCTCAATTTTGAGCTGAGACGATTTGTCGATTAATCCATTACTCAGCTGGCCGAAAAATGAAATACTGCCATATAATATTTTGATAATCAATTAATGTTTTCAGTCATTTTTCAAGTGGAAATGACAATTATTCTTTAGTTCCAGCTTCTCCAATGTGAGGATTTGTGGTTTGCCTGTTTGATATAATTTTAAAATGAATATCTTTTTTAGACTGTTGATCGAACAAAATAAGACATTTGTAGACACCTGAAATGGTAATGGGCATTTTTTTCTTATAGTCAAAGTCACAGTTAATCTGAGAATCGAAAAAAGTAATCGTTATTTGCAGGTCTAGCTCAGTGGGGGGATGCCGTTAAAATTTAAAATCCACAGGTGAGTCTTTGGTTGAATGACAGCTGAACTGGATCCACTAAAGGCCACAGTAACTCACCACACAGCTGCCCGTCATTTATGGCACACGGGGGGGGGGGGGGCAAAGTGGATAAAGAGTGGTGTGGATGGATGTTGTTGGATCCCCCCGTCGTGACAGAAAGGTTACATTCATTAAGACGAGCTGCGAGGCCACACGTGTGCTTACGGCTGTCGGTCATGCAGCAGCTGTGATTTATTGCTCTCCCACAGAAAGGCTGTTATCGTGGCTTTTTTTACTGTACATGATCAGAATGATGAATCTCTCTGTCTGTTTGTCTCTGTCTGTCTCCCTCTAGTAAATATTGCAAACAGCCAGGAGTGGACCCTGAGCAGATCCATCCCAGAGCTCAGACTGGTGAGGCAAAAAGTGTACCTGAACCACTCACAGTCGGTTAACACCTGCATCAGAAACAGAAGGATTTATTTATAATTGTGTCATTGTATTAGAGAAGTCTATAAAGAGTGCAGACTTAGATACCCAGAACTTCTCTAATTTTATGTTAGGGTTAGTTGTTTAATTATCTCTAGACGCTCAAAACATACACTTAGGTTGAGGAATTAAGACTACCGTATATGCAGTAGTGGAAAGTAACTAATTACATTTACTCAAGTATAATTTTGAGTTACTTGTGCTTTACATGAGTATTACCATTTTCTGCCACTTTATACATTATTATTTTACCACTAGACTGCATTTATACAGTGAAATATTGAAGTTGTTATTCGACTACATTTATTTGACGGCCATAGTTACTTTGCAGATAAAGTTTATATCAACTCGTATGTATAAACATCAATTTAATCAAACAATCCATTAGAGTATAAAGTTGTTACAACTGGCTCTTTATTGACGAAATACACCATTAGAATTATGCTGACATGCAATAATAATCTAATGATATCTTGTATAAAAGTACCTGTATTGGAGAATGGCTACTAAACTAAATCATATGTTATAATATGTTTATTGTAATGTTCAGTGTTTGTTCACACAGTCATCAAGGTGTTCAATGCAAAGGACAAAACACTCGAAACACCTTTCAATATAATGTTGTCCAGTACAACAACACCTTTAACTATGACCTGAACAATAAACATATTAACGAATTTACACATTTAAGAACACATCAACACAAACAGAACATTATGAGCTTCATCAAGACAGATGTTATGGTAGCCAGACTGTACAGGTGTACCTAATAAAGTGTATTATAGGTCAATTTACTTTTCCATATTTAAGTACATTTTGCTGATAGTGCTTCTATATTTTTACTTAAATGCGGGACTGCTACCTACATAGTTTTTTAAAAGTATTTTTTGTCCTGTGATATTGTTACTTTTGCTAAAGTAAAGGATCTGAATACTTCTTTCACCACTGAATAAACATGGCTAATAGGAACAAAAAATATTCAGAAGAGGAACTATGTGTTTTAATTCAGTCTGAGAGCTATATTTGAAACTCTGTCATCGAGCGTGCACACTGACCCTGAATAAACGGTGTTGTATTTCCTTCTCTCTTCTCTCAGGGCATTCTGGGAAGTCTAAAAAGCGGCAAGTCAGCGTTGGTGAACAAATATATCACCGGCAGTTATGTTGCACTTGAGAAGTCTGATGGTAAGAAACATTAAACATATCGTCTGTATTCTGTCCTTAACAGGATGTAACTAAGTGCTTTAAATGAAGAACTGTACATGTTTACAAATGTTAGGTACTTGTACTTTACTTGAGTATTTTCTTCTCATGCCGCTTTATACTTCTACTGCACAACATTAAATATCATGTGGGAAATATTGAAAATGTAGAACTGAAACAATCGATGAAAATAAATTGATAGAAAATTAATTGGCAGCAAATTTGGTCATCTTTTTTCATTTTTCATGCAAAATATTTCATGGTTTCAGCTTCACAAATGTGAAGATTTGCTGCTCTTCTTTTTAATTATTTTTTATTAATTACTAATAATTTTGCTGTTTGTATTGTTAGTTGGAATGTGTCACTTTGGGTTCTGGGTAACTGTGGCGGCACTCACCATTTTCTGATTTCTTTACAAACCAAACAATCAATCGATCAGTGGAGAAAATAATCAGCAGATAAATCCATCATTCTAATTCCAAACTGAATCCATCTAAGTTAATAGTTGAGCTCCATCTCAACCCATTGCAACAGTAAAACCCTGCTTTTATATTAATTCATGAGTAATACGAATCTAATGATACAATAAAAAAGGTTTGAGAGTCACAGGGGACATGTTTATACTTTTAATACTTTAACTACTTTTTCCTGATTGTACATGCTTTTACTAAAGTCATATTTTTCATGCGGGACTTTTACTAGAAACAGAATATGTTCAGTGTGGTTATAATACTTTTAATAAAGTAAATGATCTGAATACATCCTCCGCCACTGGTCCTTCAATGCTGGTTATAATGTTTTGGTTTATAAATAACAATTCTTATAAAATACATTTTTATCCCCATGCTTGCTGAGTGTCCTATTTAATTTGATCTGTTCAGAGAGATGTGGCTTCATCATATGTCATGCTGCTGAATAACTTGTCTTTCATTGTCCTCGTCAGGTGGCAGATATAAAAAGGAAGTGTTGGTGGACGGACAGAGTCATTTATTACTGATCCGGGAGGAAGCTGGACCACCTGATGCCCAGGTGAGTGTGAGAAACAGAGAGAGTTAGTGTGCA
Organism: Anarrhichthys ocellatus; assembly: GCF_004355925.1. Classification (NCBI taxonomy): domain Eukaryota; kingdom Metazoa; phylum Chordata; class Actinopteri; order Perciformes; family Anarhichadidae; genus Anarrhichthys; species Anarrhichthys ocellatus. The sequence goes on along the minus strand of NW_022280035.1, from coordinate 5,780,850 downwards.
AAACCGTAATACCTGCAGACTTCATCATCCTCTTTCTCCTTCAGTTCAGCAGCTGGGTCGACGCAGTGATCCTGGTTTTCAGTCTGGAGAACGAGGGCAGCTTCCAGGAGCTCTACCAGCTGTACAGCCAGCTGAGTGCACACCGCACGGACGTCCCAGTCATAGTGGTCGGCACCCAAGGTCAGCTCCAATCACAGCCATGTAGATCTATTCTGGAACTACACCAAGGCGGAAATGTTAAATTGTGCATGCAGGGGAATGTTATTCTACTGAATTCCTATCTAATGGGATGCTGGCAAATTAACATGTGATGGAAGAGTGTGCTGAAGAATGCATTGCATGTTTACATTTAACTACTTATAAACAAAATATCCCATAATATCGAGCATTACTTTTAGCTGAGCTTAATTTCTCATGGAAATTCTCCAACCCTTTGCAACCTTGATTACATAGATCTTTGCGGTACTGTTTTTATCATATTTTACAGTTTTCTATTCACTTTTTTTTAGATAAAATCAGTAGCACCAACCCTCGTGTGATCGAGGATCAGAGAGCCAGACAGCTGTGTATCGATGTGCGTCACTCGCTGTTTTACGAGACATGCGCGACATACGGGTTCAACGTTGATCGAGTGTTTTCAGAGGGTGAGTTGACTGACATTTAATCAGTGCTCATAAAGACGCACAAAACACATGGAGGAAACACTAGTATTTGTGACACACACGTCCGATGAGTGAAACGCTTAAACGTCTGTGTGTTTTCCAGCTGCCCAGAAGATTGTAGCTCAGAAGAGGCAGGCGGCGCTGCAGGCCTGCAAGTCTCTTCCCAACTCACCCAGTCACTCTGGAGGCTCCACACCTGGATCAGCATCGTTCCCTGGCCAGGTACCTCATCCCAACAGCTTTGATCTGACTAATATTGATCTATTTCAATATTATGCATCTGCTCCACCACAGTTTAGTGCCAAATATTGTACTTTTTACTCCACTCAATTTATTTTAAAGCTACTTAGCAGATTCAGATTATTAATACAAAATATAAATCAACTAATCAATCATTACATGTAATTATAAGTATATAAAGTAGTTAAAATAAGCTACACATTTACCTGCTGCAACATTAAAGTGATGAACACATTAACGCATCAATAATTATGATCCAGTGAGATAATATTATTCTGACATGTGCCATTCTGTATGATGAGTACTTTTACTTTTGGTACTTTGAAGTATATTTGATAGTATCTTTGATACATTGACTGCAGGACTTTTACTTGTATTGAGTATTTTTACACTGTTGTATTGATGTTTTTACTCAGGTAAAAGATCTAAATACTTCTTCCATCACTTTGTTTATATACTCTACGTACTGTCCTTTCAAAAACAAAAACAAAAAATAGAAAATAAATGGTTTGAGCACATATAAATATTTCTAAAGTCCTGACAGGCTATCAGATATCAGAGCGATGAATACTAACACATTCAGGTGTGAAACTTGTTATTGTTCTTTTGTTTGGGTAAACACAATCTTTTCCCTGTCTAGACAGATATTATGTAAGACCTGATGAAAACGGGACACAGATCAAAGTGTTCTGCTGTTGCCATGCTGGTGTTTTCTTCAAAATTAAACTTTGCCTGAGCATTTTGTTTTCTCTGCTCACCCACATAAAGCTTCAGGAGCATTTCATAGTCACCTTTTTTTGTGTCTATTCAGTATTGATGAGTAAAAGAGACACAATTACGTCTTTAAAAAGGTATTCTATGGAAAAGAAAACATTTTCTGTAGTTAATTATTTTTAAATCATCTATCAAACTGAAATCTAATTGTCAACACCGTCGTAAAGCCCGTCCATCACTCCCTCCACATCCATCTCAGCTCCATCAGTAGCACTTTCCCTCGTTCACGATGAACTACGGCTGGAAAATTCAGTATATCTTCACCCACTTTTCTTCATGTAAATCTACTTCACATGGTTTTCATCTTTCATGCCATTTTCACTCTCTCCATCTCTTCCCTCACACCTCCATCCACATCCACCCTGTCTCCGGAACCTGCTGTCCTCCCCCCACCCTCGCTCCTCCTCTCAGGCCAGTAATGGGCCGAGTTGTGGCTACGCCTACTCCCTCCCCTCCACCCCTGTGATCGGTCACAGAGATCTGCGGGTTGCACAGGGAGAGGGGGGAGGCAGCGTCAACTCGCGTTCGCTGAAGAGCATCCCCAGACGGCCCTCCCTCTTCAAGGTCAGTTGTTGCCAACTGACGGGTGTCTCACACCTTTTAGTCTCCCGTCATCTCTCATAATCATTTCACTCCATTCAGCTCCACCTCTGCCTCTCTCTGCTGAAACCTTCTAAACACCTCCCTGCTTTTGGATTTATATTTCAGAATCGTGACTCAGATAAGAAGTCCGGTGATCCTAAAGGAGACCTGAGCAGCACACGGGGCGTTCCCATCAAACAGGTTTGGTTAAAATCACAAAACACGACACAAAATAAAACCAACTTTTCAATGCGGCTTCAGTTTGCTTGCAGCACAATAATATGTACCAATTCCCTCTTCAGCAGCAAGGTGGGAACGAACTATTTATTTCATCTTACATAAGCAGTAACAAAAAAAAAATCAGTATCAACCTTTCTCAAGGGTGTACTATTAATATTGTGCTTTCAGCTATTGTTGTCGGACCACTTTACACTTTGAAGAAATTGCCTCGACTCTAAATTTAGGCAGATTCAGAGTGTCGTTTGTTGGAAGTGCTTTGACCTCGGTTGTTGTTTTTGACAGAGCATCCTTTGGAAGAGAAGCGGCAGCTCTCTGAATAAGGAGTGGAAGAAGAAATACGTCACTCTGTCCAACAATGGCCCGCTGTCTTATCACTCCAGCTCCAGTGTAAGAGAACACCAAAAGACGGATCGATGCAGCAGTAAAAACACAGTATTCAGAGTTTTTACTGTGGAGAAGATAATATCTGCAGCTTTTTAGATTTAACTGTCGTTTCAACCTCAACGGTTATCAATGCAGGGCTACAGGAATTGCTTTGAGACTTTTACTTACCATTTATATATTTGATATCATTTGTAAGAGGAAGTATTACTTCTTCTAAAAGTTGCATACTTGTTCATCTGTATTTCTGATGAAAATGTCTAATACGTGTGATATATCACCAGGACTACACGCAGAACATCCACGGAAAAGAAATCGACCTTCTGCGTGTGACGGTTAAAGTTCCTGGGAAACGACCTCCGAGGGCCGTGGCTCCTGCGGGGCCCTCACCTGTCCCCCCCGGCGCTGCACCTGGAGTCAACGGGCTGAGTAAGGAGCCAACAGCCGCTGAGAGCACCAGTACAGGTACTTCTTCTTGTCACTGAGGGTCTGAGAGCAGATGTTTTTATTTAAAGGATAAGTTTATTCTATATTTAACAAATCCCACGAAAAGACCAAAACCAACAATGTGTTGGTCCGTCTCAAAATATTTAACTTAACGTGTCCGTGGCACTCAGCCTTAAGCCCATTGGTACAATTCGTAGGTACTTGTATTTCACTTGAGTTTTTCCATTTTATACTTTGTACTCCTACTACACTTAATTTATTTTACTCTTCAGTTTAAGATTTTTCACATGAATGTCTTATAAAATATGACGTGTTGTTATAAATGAAACAGAAGTTCAACCGCTACCAGCCACAACATCGAAGTACTGCTGACATGTCAATGCATTAATAATGCTGATCTGATAAAACAATAATGTAACACAAATATGAAATATTCTGCATAATGAGTACTTTCACTTTTGCTTTAAGTACAAATGGTTGCTAAAACTTCTGTACTTTTTATTCAGTAAAAAATGTAATACAAGACTTTTGCTTGTAATGAATTATAACTAAACTAATTCATCTGAATATTTGTACCATATGTTGCATTACATTGCATCAAAGTCTTGATAAACAACAAACAGGATTTCATTCTTGTTTTAAATTTGACATACTGTGTATGAACGTTTCACTTCCTCAGTTCCCCAGTTGTGTCCAGCCACTCTGTCTGTGGTTGACGATCGGTCTGGTGGCCTGTCGCCTCAAGGAGGAGGACTTCAACGGTGCTCCTCCTCATTGTCCACCAAAGCACAAAGTGTTGGTACGAACTGCCAGAAATAAAAACCTTTCAGTCATTGCCACCAGTTGAAAAACACCATAGCTCCACTAAGACTGTATTAAATGCTGTCATACATACACAATATATGATCCACTATTTTTTGCACCAAATGTCAGATGCCCTTGAAGGAGCAGCCGGTCCTTTCGCTGGAAAAGATCCCGGCCAATCATCTCCCATGAGCGACAGGAAGAAGAATAGGAGGAAGAAGAGCATGAATCAGAAAGGAGATGCAGCCGTTGGGCAGGCTGAAGGTAACTCAACACAGAGATGAAGTTTTCACTAACTTTTTAAAGAGGAGCAGCATTTGATTCTTGCAATTGTTACTTTAAACAACTCAAAACTATCAAACATTTTGTTTAAATATTTACATTTATATATTCCTGTGCTGTTCTTCTTTTTCTCGAGTCTCTTCTGTGAGGATACAGATTGATGCTTGTCTTTCTCTAAATATTCCTTCGCAGCCTCTTCTTAACATTTGTACTTGTCTTTCTCTGTTTCTCTTCTTTTTCTTTCCCCTGTGCTTATCTCTCGCTCTGCAGCCAAACGCAAAATGTGGAAATTAAAGAGCTTTGGTAGCTTGAGAAACATTAATAAAACAGGTAACAAGTGAGGGTGATGGAGCTGAATCAGCTTGTGCTCTGATTTACATTCTTTTCATTTTCCTCTTCATTGCATCTGACATCCCAAGCTTAGGTTGTTCATTTTACTTGTTTTTATTGCAATAACCCCAAAATGTTCTGTTTTCACCTTCCATAAAATAGCTTTTTCGTGTTTAGCTTTTTTTTTTGTACTTCTCACACTGACTGCGGATTCATAATGCCCATAACGTCATGTCACGTTGAAGTACTGTCTCTGTACACGTGCAAATCCTACCTGAGTTTGTTGTGCTTCCCTTTTACTCGCAGATGAAGAGAATGCCGACTTTATCATAGTGTCGTTCACCGGGCAGACGTGGCACTTTGAGGCTCAGAGCCTGGAGGACCGGGACTCCTGGGTTTCGGCTATAGAGAGCCAGATCCTGGCCAGCCTGCAGTCCTGTGAGAGCGGCAGAAACAAGGTAAAACAAGTTTTAAAGGCCCTAAAATCCTATTTTCTCAATCAGGTTCTTACTATGAGCGTCAAGATCCAACATGAGTACAAATTTGCTTTGCTTTTCTGCACTTATATTGGTTTAGTGACATCTGAATCAAAATCTGATGACAGCTGTGGGGTTGCTGTTAGCACTGTCAACCATATCTGATAAAACCATACTCACACAGTCTTGATTAACCAGATTCGTTTTTGAGAGGTGAGGCCAGGAAACAGACGCGGTTAAACACTGCACTATTTTGGCAGCAAAATAAACTCAAATGGGGTCAATGAATTTCACCAGGCCTACAAACTCTACAAATATAACTAAGGAGGTTATTATGTCAGAATTGTAATTTTGATTGTTGACTATGTAGTCGTGAATATGTAATCTTATAGAGACTTTTAAATAGCTCTAAATTATCCGTAGAGGAAGCTCCCTTCTGTGTCTATTTGGCAGGTAAATGTGATGCAGACAGAAATAGTTCAATAATTTATAGAAAAAAATAGGAGAAGATACGAAAGCGTACTGTCATGGGTGGCTCGTCCAGACAGGAGTAACTGAGAATCCACAGGGGAACAGGAATTGGGCCGGCACAGATAAGGGTTCTGGTTCTGGTGACAACATTGATAATCAATGACTGGGACTGGTGGATGGGTGGAGAATGGAAATGCACGGAGCTGAGGGAAGCAGGGCAGGGAGATGGAAGTTGTGACAATGTCTCCATAATCAATACACATGATGCATTGTCACGTGTTACCATTTATTATTTGCTGTACGAATTGTGTGGACGAATAAAGGATTTGAATATGTGTGTTTGTGTGTAACTGTGCAGGCTCGGAGGAGCAGCCAGAGTGAGGCTGTAGCGCTGCAGGCCGTCCGTAACGCCAAGGGCAACCATCTGTGTGTCGACTGTGAAGCACCAAGTGAGTTCAGCCTCTCATAACCCATCGACAGCCTGTGGTGGTGTCGTGGACTTCACACTGTTTATATCTACTCAACAGTGGTGAAGGAAGTCACTCAGATCTTTTACTTAAGTAAAAGTAGCAATACCACAGGAAAGACGTACTTTAACACAAGTAAAAGTCATTGCATTTAATATTTGAGTATCAGCATCAAAATACCAAAAGTGAAAGTACTCCTTTTCATATTCATGTTTTGTTATATTGGAATATAATTATTGATGCATTAATGTGTTCATAGCTTTAATGTTGCAATGTTGAATCTGGAAAGTAACTATAAAGTTATTATGTACGTAGTAAAACGAACAATATTTGCATCTGGATTGCAGTGTATAGTGGAAGTATAAATGGAAATAAAAACTAAATTGTAAGTAAGTACAGTATTTGAGTAAATGTACTTTGTCACATCCCACCACAGCTGCTCAATAATCTGTGTTAGTTCGTTATGGCCGTCCTGTAACTGGTCCCCCTCCTCTCTTTGTCCTGCAGATCCCACCTGGGCCAGTCTCAACCTGGGTGCGCTGATCTGCATCGAGTGCTCGGGGATCCATCGAAACCTGGGGACTCACCTGTCCCGCGTCCGCTCGCTGGACCTGGACGACTGGCCGGGAGAGCTCACACAAGTCCTGGCGGCCATCGGAAACTACATGGCCAACAGCATCTGGGAGAGCTTCACCCAAGGCCGAACTAAACCCACACCTGCTGCAACACGGTGGGTATCACCACATTCATTTACAGGAACACAGGTTTTTAGATTGATTAATGCATTTTCAGACAGCAGAGTTTCATTATTGTACAGTATGTAAATCTACTTATAGACACTAGCTTGGTCGGTAATAACACACTATAATGCAGTTGTAAGTCTTCAAATTGAAGTACATCCTATGCATGACTCAATCTCCTGTGTGTCTGTTTTCCAAGTGAGGAAAGAGAGTCGTGGATTCGTGCAAAGTACGAACAACGGGCGTTTGTGCTGCCTCTTCAGCCGCCCCCAGGGCCCCAGCTTCCAGACGACGGTATGCCGGTGTGGTTGCTTTCTGCAGTGACTGAGAGGGATCTGCCCAGACTGCTGCTCCTTCTGGCCCACAGCACCAAGGAACGGATCAACGCTCAGCTGACCGGGGAGACTTCACCGCCTCGCTCGGCCCTGCACGCTGCCTGTCATCTGGGAGATGTAGTCATGACCCAGCTGCTCGTCTGGGTGGGTTTCTCCATTCTGTTCATATTTCTGTCCTTTTATGATTCCCCATAGTTCACCCTCTGTACATTGTTACCTGCTCTTATATGACAAAGTAGAGCAACATTGTCATAATAAAGTTTCACGTAGATCACGTTGACATGGTCTTGCCATGACATAAACTGGTTTGAGTGCTCCAAGGCCAAGGCCTCCAAATTTCCATTTGGGCCCTCTGTACATTGTGAATGTACCGTCGCCTTCAAGTTCCCATTAAGTTCAATGCACAAAGAAGACAATGAAGGTGTTTCCACCGCAGCAGCTTCCCCAAGGGATCAAGAACCTTTTGAGGAACTCAGGAACTTGTTTCGACCAGAGGAACAATTTAATTTAGTTCCAGGTATAAAAAATCATGAGAGACATGCAACAGCAAATACACAAAAGGACAGCACGACTCTGTGTTATTGCTTCCTCTTTTTTGAGGGAATCGTCGACCTAATTTACCCTTATCTACACATCTCTAGATGTGGTCGAACAGTATTTTGCAAAAGGGGCTTTTAGTTCTTGGTTTAGTTCCTGTGGTTCTATAGTTACTGGAACATCTTGGTAAAAATGGACCACGCGTGTCTTTTAGTGCATGTGAGCGTGCCCTACCGGTTAGCTCACGGACGCTGCTCTGCACTGCTCTCATACAGCGGTTACAGCTGATAGCGCTGTTCCGACCGACGGCATTGTTGTGGAAGTGTAGGACCCACCGTCCGCTTAACACTTATCTCTGTCAGCACTGTTTCCGTTGGTTGCGCTTTGCGGAGAGCCGTCGCCATGTTGATAGCGGGTAGGCAATCCCTCTGCTCTGTGTATCGAATTTAGCACCTTTATAAATTTAGCAATATGCACCATCTGAGGACAATGTAAACAAATAAAGATCTTAAAATGAGATTTGGACGCAAGACACACAATTAGCTAGTAAGGTAAGGCTTACCTTTGTCCATATTGGATTGTAATTTCCCAAAAACAATTTGCGTGCAGTGAACATGGGACTCTCAGGGCTCCAGAGTTACCTGCTTTTCCCAGTTAGTCTTCTATCTTGGGTCTTGCAGACAAAAATGCTGGCCTGCTTTGTCTCATGTCATACTCAATATATGTTTTTATACGTTTTGATAGCAAAGAGCTGCATTTCACTGCACACACTGTTCTACCTTTAATCAATATTTACTCTATAAATAAGCCCGTGAATGAGTTAATATTGTCTTTCTCTCTCCCCCTAGTACGGAATTGACGTGAAAGCGAAAGATAACCAAGGCCAGACAGCCATGAAGATGGCCAGAAAAACCGGGAGCAAAGGCTGCATTGATATTTTGCTCCAACACGGCTGTCCCAACGAGACGTCCCCCACCACTGCCACGCCCGTCCTCTCCCGCCGGTCCAGCACTGCCAGCCTGGGCCGAACCAGCTCCAGGAAACGGGTGTCGTAGCGCCAATGGAAGATACCACCACACGGAGGGGGCTGGTGACGACCGGAGGATACTTATTGTTTAGACACCTTTTAAAAAACACCAGATACAATGGAGAGCGGCGTACTATAATGACAGGACTATATCGCAGTACTAAGGATATACAAAATACTTTCTGAAGACTGAACATATCAAACAACTTAAAAGCAATATTCATTCAATTTGTTGATGACAGATATGTTGCTGAGATACTGTGTTGTTGTTGACATAATTTCAAAATGACTCAAGTAGAACGTTGAGGCCGTCTTCTGTAAATTTAGAGCAGACAAACTACATCTTGTTTCACTTCGTCCAGAAGAAGTGCAATAATCCAAATATGATGATGAAAAGCAACAAGTTTTAGAGCGAACTATGTCTGTACGGTCAATACATCGAGAGGGTGCTGCTTTTTTCAAATTTGTTGTGACTGGACCAAAACAGCAATTATTTTCTTTGGCTTTACAAATAAAAGCTACAATATGTCATGTTGTTAGTTATGTGTGCCTGCGGCAGCAGTAAAAAGGCCAGTTTGGCCAATATAAACTATTTTTCAGTGACGATTCAGCTGAAATTATTCTGCTTAGACTAGAAAAATGAATGGTTTGAAATAGGAACTATATCAGTGTTACTATCACAGGTCAGAGATATGGCGTTTTAATATACTGTAAATGTACCTATACTACATACTTAATGTTAAACTCTGTAACGAAGACACAACAGAAAAATCAAAGACTGAATTTTGTAAATGATTTCTACTGGTAGTTTTGGAAATGTATTTTTTTTTTCATTGTCTTATAATTTCTTATTCTCCTACATGTCACAAAGCATAAACCAGTAAACAAAATGCTTTTACATAATGTAAACATGTGGCTATTTGTTTAAAGTTTTTTTGGGGGGGATGGCTAAACAACATAAAGACATTGTTCATGTTCATATTACTGTTGTGTAGGTCTATCCCATGAGTTTACAGTGAAGTATGAAGAGTTGCAGGTGTCATCGTTATTTCTGACACTTTGTGGGTCGTGTGAATCTGTCATGAGCTAAAAAAATGGTTACCGAAATCAAATAAACTTTTTTTAATTAGCATTATTAGGAACATTCGTGTTGTTGTTGTATTTTGTCTTTGTGTGTCTGGGCCTGTCTTCTGCAATTCTGTTTATAGCATGCTTTTAGCCATACTAGCAGATACCAATGAGATACAAATTAAAGCTGAAAGATTAAACCAGAGGATTCCAACCTTTTTGGCATGAGTCAGTAGCGCTACTGGGTGAATACACCTCGCTTCAGTGCAATGAACATTGCATTTTGAGTGCAATAACCATATGTAATTAATAATAACACTACAACACAAGTTAATTCAGTTAAATGCAACTTTAGTTTGCTTGTGAATACCAAAACAAATGCAACATTTACATATGAAAACTAAAAATTATCCTTTAAAGAAGCTTAGTTTGGTGGCCGAGTCATGAGCATATTCGTCCTTATGTGGGATTTCTCCACAGTTTCAAGTAACTTCAAAGTCAGTCTGATATCCATGAGGACAATTGGTCAAACTTTGTTTGAGTTCAGATCAAATCGAAGTCTGATTTGTCAACGTCTGATGAGTCTAAGTATGTTTAATGTCCGAGCTAGTGACTGGCACGGTCCTACCACATAGCAGATAGTTGATCTGGTTGTTTCAGTGGCAGTTTGGGGAAATCAAGCTGACATCCATTTACTGGAGTCGTTGGATCTTCTTCACTGGAACTTCTCCGTCATAAAAGACCAGACCTGCATAAAAAACAAGCATTCAGTCTCTGTTCCGCTTTCCTTCAAATTTCCGAAATGTTTCTCTCATGTGAGAACACAACATCAGAGTAAGCGCTGACTGAATGCAAATACATAACATATTGAAAATGTATAATGAACAATGTCAGTTTAGGGGTATCACCTAATCTCATTGTTCTACTTGTGCAAATGCAAATGTATGCAAATATGACTTTATAACAGTCATTTATTATGTTCATTATTCAGAATATTTGAGCAAACACGTTTTAAAACTTTTACTTTGATGGCGAGCTGTCTCTGTTTCCGGCTCTCGACCTCCTTGACTCAATTTTCATTGTTAAAGTTGGACAATGGAACAAACTGACATTTTGGTGCGCGGAATTGCATTGCATGTGTTCATTCAATGCAATAATAACACAGGCCAAGCATGATCCGCGTTTAGGCAGCATCTGCTATTAAAGGACGAACTCACACGTAGAAGACATTTGCACAAGAAGACCAATGAGAGTAGGCAATAGCCCTAAAAGACATTGTTCATTATACAACGTCAACAATGGCAAATTAATTATACTTTGTGCACAGACCCATTACAAGTTTATCTTTTTAGAACATTTGTTTTTTGTTGCCATCGATGCATTGTAAGAAATAACATCTTGAATGGTGACACTAATGCTCAATAATCTAAACACCATTAGTTCTGCGTATCATGTGCACGTGAGGCCAGCACTAAAGAATGTAGAAACCATCAGTCACGGTAGACGGTGGAAAAACCCAAGAGAAGAGAAACAATGGTGTCTATAGCAGAGAGTAATAGATAGGGGTAGAAACAGTAGCAGGGAACTTACAACTAAGCTAAGGAAAATCAGTTGCTCCACCAGCTCGGTTTACATGTACTCTGTTTGGTTTTGCAGTAAACTCATTTCATATTGAACTCCACTGAATCTGTGTGTTGATTGACACCAGTGTGGTAGGGGACTTCAAAACATCTTGGGTGTCATTTATAAAACAGTGCGTAGGATCCTCACTAAATGTTTGCTTACGCACAAATTAGGAAATGAACGTACCCAAACCATGCGTGTGAAAAGGATTTTTTCTGACACAGAAATCGAGATGCTTGTGGGTGAAGTTGTCCCTGAACACCCTAATTATTCTAGTCACGTAGTCCTCTAACAATGCTCGTCCATCATGCAGCATTGCAATTGTCACCGCAATATGTATATGTTTACAGCAATCAGACTGATTGCTTCCAAAATGATTGCGACAATCAGTCTATCCCTCACCATGGGATATTATTTGAAACACATTTCATTTATCTATTTAAGATTTGTTGTGGTGAGCTTGGCCTGCATCATGATAAGGACTCATACGATATGGAGTGTAGCGATTGAGCAGTCACTGGCTTTATCTCCAGACTTTGCTAACTTTGCACTCTAATACTTGCACTGGATAGTTGTTTTCAGATTGTCTGTATACAGTATATCTGTCCCTACGGAATAAACCATGAATTGAAAAATAAAGTTGTGCTCACTGCAGTGATTTTACACACAAATATAAAAATCTAAAATGTTACTTGGTGATATATGCACAGCATTTGAAGATATTATTGAAAACAATTGACTTCTACAAGTATTTGATGCTATTTGATGTTATCTTGCTATGCTAATGATTTAATGTGCATGGTGGGCTCCACAGGTGACCACTAGTGTCAGTAGTCCTCTCCTATGCACACCTGGGTGCAGACGGCGCTGATGAAATATTGAGTGGGTTTTGATTTGAATTCATTTATATTTTTTTGCAAATGAAAGGTGCTTATGGAAGAGTTATGGCTCACTAGCACAAGCAGAAATAACAATGCTGGTTTGAGGGTTTATGGCATGAATGTTTATAAAGCTGATATACAAGTAACGTGTAAGAATACAATTACAAAACAATTAAATAATTACGAGTCAGTGTTTCCATACAGGTGCGTACATTTTCCCTCAAATTTGTTTTGATGGATATCAACTTTTGCATGGGAAGTGGCTTAGGCCTCCTTCAGGCCTTGTTTTGAGCGAATGCAACGGTTATAAAGGAGACACGTGGCCCAGCTGAGGGTTTTCTCCCACAGTAACATAGTGAATAGTATGAAATTCACACTTCAAACATCAAATACATTTACATAGAGGTTTTTTTTTTGACCATTAATATATTAGAAGCCTCAGATCTTTTGAATCCGAGAGGCCTGGGTCCTGAAGTCTTGAATCCTTAACTTAATTGACATTTTCACTTAAATAAAAAAGCATTATCAGCTAAATACACTTTACGCATTCAAGTACCATGATGCAGAATGGGTCCTTTATTATACGGTAGAATATCATATTATTATGTTTTTATCATTAACAAACACATGTAATATAATTTTAATGTTGTAGTTCATTAATGTGAAGCCAATTTTTTATATTTTCTATACTACTATGCAGGTTCAAAGTTATATTGTTTACGTTTCTCACCAATAAATTGAAGAGCCTATTCAACATTTCCCTCTCAAATGTAGTGTAGAAGTAGAAGTACAAAGTCATATTAATGGAAATACATAAAAATTGTACTTCCTCACAGTACTTAAGTACTAGTTACTTCCCTCCACTGTCGTTGATTCACGCCATCCTATCTAAACTTGAACCCCTTCCCCTGCAGTACCTCATCCAGACTGTAGGGAGCGCCTGCGATGCTCTTTTGTTGACATACGTCACAAACATGCGACGGACGATCACAGGGGTTGTAAATTATATCCGTGGACGACCACCAGAATCCCTTTGAAAACATAGTGAAAAGAGAGGAGTCTTCGACACCTTTTAAATGGGTAAGTCACAATGATACCAACGAGACGGCTACATTAACTGAGGAGGATTTTTTGCCACGAATGAATTGTAAAAATGTGTCTGATTTAGCGTTTAGTGAACAGAGTTGCTGTAATGAGTCTAAAAAGGTGGCTACGCTCCGTTAGCTTCTTGTTGGAATGAACAGTCTCTGAAATGTAAACTCAAGAGTATAAACACGGAAAAAGACTGATACCACACAACGGTTACTTTAAACACCTGTTTGTGTTGGTGGGAGGGAGGTTAGGTTACCAGCTTATTTCTGTACCTCTGATGGTCGTTATTATTTTCTTTCACTTCATTAATTAATAAGTATTCTTGTTATGCACGGGTTTGATGGGTAATATATGTTAAATGATGATGTTTATGCCTATTTCCTTTGTGTTTGTATTCATTGAATTATGTCAATTGTTATTGTTTACTTTGCAGTGGACGTGATTTGCCTGTTATTAGTGTATTGTGATGAGTAGTGTGAGTGAGTATTTCTGTATTGTCACCATGTAAACTGTGTGTACCCCAGAAAGAAAAGCTGATGCGATGCAAAAGCTAATTGGGATCTTAATACAACAAACAAAGTATTTAAAGTAACAAAGGTCTTAAATACAAATTGGGTGAAAATGCCCCCGGCTGACTGCGTATGGAAGTCTGTCTGATTATTTCACTGTAATCCTTTAATATTTGAAGACAATCAGAAACCAAAGAGACAAATATCCAGTGATCTACATATTGTTGTTTTGCAGAAGACTTTTACCTCTGCTCATATGAATTTGCAATAAAATGAAGGCCGACTTCTACCCAGTTATTGGCTACACGTGCCTCGCTACTTTTACTGTTGCAGTAAGTTATGAATATTTTCTTATATTCAGCTGAGCTCACACATGACAGCGAGAACCAGCCAAACAGTCTGAAAATACGCTGATTTAAGGCCCAATGAAATGATTCTGCTGTTAGTGTTTGTCTAGCAGCTTCCAATAACATTTCAAAGTGCTATACATAAGTACATACATGTGTTTTCTGGGACAGTAAGTGTTTTATAAACCATTTATTTACACTGAGGAAGCCAGTGCAAAGATTTGAGACCTGGAGTGATGTGATGCACTTTCTTCATCTCAGTGACGACTTTGTTTGAGCCTTGCTGAGGCCTTTTCATATGTTTTTAGATGATTCTGGCTGATTTTGTGGTTGATTTCTGACTTCGTTGGTGATATTTTACGTTATTGATTGGAGCTGAGTAACTGTTTCTGATATTCAAGATCTAAAAATGTTGCTTGTTTTTCATGCACTGATGAAGTTTGAGACTTTGGGCTGTTTTGCTTCCATAACGTTCTTCAGACGAGTGGAAAGAAAAACATCCAAAATACACATTCATGTGTTCATTTAACTACAGAACTGCTACTACTTTGTATATTTGTACAAAAACAACTGGGGGAGCTTCCTGGTGATATGTATTATTATTATTATTATTATTATTATTTATTATCCATATTCACCTGAAACTGTCTGGCGTTGAGTTGAGGCATTACATTTTCTCTGGAGCAGAATAATTGAGAGATTTAATGTATTTCTTCATATTTTATGTTTATATCCACGACTATTTCCGCAACGTCCGTTACCTATTTGCTTGCTCGTTAGGTGGCGGTAGCACACCTTGTGCGACTGTCATCCGCATTTTAACCCGGACGAAGGACGTGTTTACCCAGCCTCACACATTTGATGGCTGCGGCGGGGAAACGGGACCGAACGTGGGACCGGGAGGAGCATGACGCCGCGAGCCGGTAAAGCAGCACAGGCTCCGGCACCGGTAAATAAATGCACATTCAGCGAGAAGTGGCTGGAGGCGGAGACCGATTCACGCGACCGGCTGAAACTATGCAGCGATGGGTTCAGCACGAGGGGTGAACTTTGTCATAAAATATTCAAACTGGGGACAATGGGTCGTAAAATACTGGAATGTGCGCTCTGCTAGCGGTCGGTCGCTGCTGCTGCTGGTTTTATACTAAATAGAGATGATATGTCCACTCTCCGTCAAAGACATCTCGTACTTCTGAAGACAATTCAACTATTTAGAAACGCTCTTGGATCGGCTCCGTCACAAAACCTGCACACGGGCTCGTTTCTGCAGAGCTCATGAAAAGTTGACTTTTCAGAGAGACGAGTTCGTCCCACAAACATCAGAGTAAAATGCAACATACACTTTAATGCTGCAGTGATATTAATGCAAAAAACACCATGTATGGTAGTAAAACACTGACGGGGAACAATGCACAGTGAGTACTACTGGTATAGTTTGATGTAATACTTGCATACTTTTGCTTAGGTAAGGTTTTGAATGTTTGTTTTTTGAGTATTTTTACTACCTGATGTTTAGGATCTGAATACTCCTGGACAACACTTGTTTTAATGTACCCGTATTTGTTTCTTTACCATATTTTATTGTACATTTTCATATTTTCTATTCTAAATTTTCTATTTTTATTGATTATTTGTATTGATCCTTGTGTGTGTGTAACGAACTTGGTAATAAACTGCATGATTCTTATTCTAATCCTCTGCAAAACTTTATTCTTTTCATGCTCTCGGTCACAATTACCTTAGGCCTGGACTCATTGTTATTATCTGAGAATAAGAATACTTTTTATTACCTAGTACTTTATTTATACACGGGATCTGTCTTTGTGTGTACTTTGCACACTCAAAGCAAAACATCTAGTCTAATATAAATGGTTAACATAACTTTGTACGGTGGAGTGCTCTACCAAGACTCTGCTCTTTTATAGAAAGAATTGAGATCGTCTTGCGTTCACATTTTTGTCGTTGTAGGTCAAAGGTTGTAGTGACCGGGTTGTCAAGTTGTATCTACATTGCCCTCTTATGTTTGTTTGGTAAATGCAGCCAACGTTGTTTTCCATTGGACTTTACAGTTTTATTTTTAGTTAATGAGAAAGCAGTTATGTTTGCTGATGTGCACTGAACAATTCAGTTATTCAAACTCAATAATGGTGTATATACTGTAGTCTAGTTAGTTGATTTCTTCTGCCGCAGTAATGGTATTATTCTTTCTTCTTAGAGGTATTAAAAAACGTCTTACGTCATTGAACTTGTACTATAAAATGTGCAGATACCCTGCTGTCAGTCTGTTCTGACTCCTCTTCTCTGCTCCTGCAGTTGGATAGTAGCACACCAGGAGCTGCAGCAGGGATGAGGATCCAGCTGCAGGGTCCCGGCCACGCTGCCAGCTTGCTCGCTCAGCTCAACGGCTGCCGCCAGTCGCGCCAATACTGTGATGTGTTCCTGCAAGTCGGCAACCGCACGTTCGCGGCGCACCGAGCGGTGCTGGCCTGCGCCGGGACGTACTTCCGTAACCTGTTTGCCCGGGCGCCGTCCTCGTCCACGGCTGCCTTCTCCTTGGAGTTCATCTCCCCGGCCAACTTTGAGAAGCTGCTGACCTTCGTCTACACGGGGGAGATCTTGACTGATCTCATAGATGTCGGGGTGCTGTACGAGCTGGCCGAGAGGCTGGGCGTCGGTGAGCTGGTGAGGGCCTGTCACGCCACCTTCCCCGACCTGCGGGCTTCTGCGTCTGCAAACTGTAAACCGGGTAGTCCAGGAGACCTCGCCCTGAACTCGAGCATGGTTGCCGCTGCTGCGTCCACAGTGGCCGCCGTCGGTGCAGCTTCTGCGTCGTCCGTGTGCTCCTCTGCCGCCTCCTGCTCGTCTCTGTCTTCGTCTGCGGCCCCGACGCCTGCTGCCGCTCCCTCGCCGCTCTTCCAAACCAGGGCAGCCGGGGCCGGCCATGAAGCTCACACCGGGGCTCTGTCTCTGGACCTGAAGGAGGAAGACGTGCAGTCTCATATCGGCTACGGGCAGATGGCAGCAGATCAGCAACAACCAGGAGGACTCAGTCTTTTGACCGGCAGCCACTCCAGACAGTGTGGCGGCGTGCTGCCTCCGGGGCCTGTTCTCCAGCTGAAGATCGAGCCAGGGCTGGAGGAGGAGGAAGGCGGCTGTAAGGACAGAGATGGACGAATGGTTTCCCAGTGCGCACGAAGTTCTGTGCCTCAGAGCAGCGACGCTGCACCGTCTGACTCCTGCTCCTTCCCCGACTCCTCGGCTCAGCTCGGAGCCGAGGCCTGCGCCCCGACGTCGTCCTCCGGAGAGCCTCTGGGCAGCCTGCAGGTGGTGTCAGTGGAGGGCGGCATGGGGGACGTCCAGAGGGACGGCAGGCTGGTGTTTGGAAAGGTGGAGGAGGGAGAGAATGAGGAGGAGGAGGAGGAGGAGGAGAGGGAGGCTCTGAAAGGAAACGGTGCCATGGAGGGAACAGAGGAGGAGCAGTGGAGACAGCTGGCAGGTGAGATCATCGAGCTGAGTGACGACGAGAACTTCATGGAGGAGGGAGATGAGGAGGATGATGAAGACGAGCTTGTGTATGTGGAGAACGGAGACGGAGGGAGCTCAAGCAGCCAGGTAATGTTTGAATTCCTCTGCACTGAAATATTTCAGGCGAACATAAGTCCACACAACAGAATTAATGCTTTTTCCCTCCTCCAGGTGACGGGGAACATGCTGCCGTGTAAAGCCTGCGCAGTGCTTCTCCCGGCAGACCCGGATGCCATCCGAAGACACGCCGAGACCCACCTGACGGAGCTGGGGCTCTGCAGAGTGTGCGGGGCCTCGTTCCCGGACTGCGAAGCCGGTGTCGCCCACTCTCTCTCCCACGTTGGCGTGCAGCTCTTCACCTGCGACATGTGTCACTTGCAGTTCTGCAGCCAAAACAAACTGCTGCGCCACCACCGCCACGCGGCCTCCAGCTACACGATACCACAGGTGGCGCTGACCAGCAGCAGCCAGAGCCTCGACCCCGAGCTGCAGTGTGCCGCATGCGCCAAGACCCTCAGCAAGGACTTCCAGGTGAGTGGACATTTTAGATGTGTGTTTTTGGTGAGGAGTATGCCGGTTTCTATCTGAAAATTTCAGGTCCATTTTGTACATAAGTATGTAATAATAATAATAATAATCTTTTTTTATAAAACATGTCAGAACAATACAAATTTAAGGAAAAAGAGTAAAATAAACAGGAGTATAAATGAGGGAATTTTTTATTATTATTATTATTTCGTATTAATTGGGAGTTATTGTCAGTTTCGGCAGGTTTCAAGTCTCTGCAAGCTGATTTTAATACTGTAGTGAACTTAATTAAGATGACTGGCTGCCTGAATGATCAGTCAAAACATTTGCTTCGTAAAATTGTTGGCAGTAATTTAAAGTATTCGGTGTAGAGAGCTGAGATGATTATTCAACAGTAGATCGTCGGAAAATTTATCGGCAACAAATTTTGATAGTTTAATCATGAAAGTTCTGAAAGTCATGAAACATTCTTTTGTTTCAGCTCCTCAATCGTGACGACATTCTGCTTTTCTTATGCGAGCTCGTTGTGGCTTTTGTTATTTGAAGACATCAACTTGGACTCTAGGAAGTTGTTACAGGCACTTCACAATTAATTGATTAATCAAAGCAATTATTGGCAGATTAAACGATGATTATAATTGTAAGTTGCAACCCTTGTATGGTGTGTTTATATATACGGTATAGTGGACTCATTCACAGAAATGACTGTTTGTAGCCTTCGGCTTGTTACAGTGTTTTGAGACCCGTTGTATAATTGGGACCAGAAAACGTATTTCACCAACAGAGAAGTCAGACGGTAAGAATATGGAATTACAAACAGACTGCTGCACCGTCATGAGATCTCACGTTCATTCACACGTTTCTTTACCTCCTTCACAGACGGTCAAAGACCACCTGCTGAGCCACGTGTGTCCCCAGAGCCTGAGCTGTGGCGTGTGCCACCTCCCCCAGCTCTCCTTGTGCTCCCTGCTGTGGCACGCCCTCGCCCACCTCTCTCTGCCCGTCTTCACCTGCCCACACTGTGCCCGCTGCTTCGTGGAGCGCTCCATGCTGGACCGACATATGACTACGCACGCTGAGGAGGCGGCAGCCAAGGAGAGGGAGCAGTTTGCTGCGCTGAGGGCTTACAGAGTCGGGGGAGGCGGCGGCGTGCCGGGAGTGGAGGAGTTGCATTGCTTCCTGTGCCCGCAGACTTTCCGCTCCGCCGCTGCCTTTCAGTACCACCTCAGCCTGCACACCACCGAGTCCCTGGTGAGTGTCGGAGGTGCCAGGGCCCAAGGCTGGCTGGGCAAACGTAAAGCGGACCAGAATCTGGAGTGCCTTCCGTCTTCCTCCTCTCAACGGGAGGTCGGCAGCCTCGTTAAAATGAGCAACATGGGTCTGGGGCTGGGAATGAGCTTCAGCGTACCAGATAAGTTTTTTCAAGGGGCGTTACACAGCCTGCCCACCGGGGTCCTGACCAACGGGAACTCGGGGCAGGACGGGGGAGTCGGGGCAGCAGGCGTCCGTGGGAAATGGTACCGGTGTCGCTACTGCGGTAAGTGCTTCGCCCACTCGGGGGAGTTCACCTACCACCTCCGCATCCACACCGGGGAGAAACCCTACCAGTGCAAAGTGTGTCTGCGCTTCTTCAGAGGGCGCTCCACCATGATCTGCCACCTGAAGACGCACGCCGGAGCCCTCATGTACCGCTGCACGGTCTGCGGCCTTTTCTTCTCCACGCTGAAAATGGTGTCGTCGCACATGGAGCTGCACACAGACCACCTGCCCCCGGACTTCAACATCGAGCAGACCTTCATGTACAATGACCACTCTAAAGAGCCGCTGCCCAACATGGACGTCTGACGCGTCGGCAGGGTAGTTTCCCCTACTCGTCCCTTTTTACCTCTCTCTGACACCTCCACTGTGTCTGGTTGTCGTGGACCACATACCGCATATAATAGAATAGGGCTGAAACTAATGGTTATTTTCTTTATCGATTATTTTTTTTCGATTAATCGTTTGTCTAAAATGTCAAATCAATTTTAAAAATGGTTGTCTCTCTAAGTATAAGGCGACATCTTTTAAATGAATTGTTTTGTCTCAACAGTCCATAAGACATTCAGTTTATAAGGATATAAAAAAGCATTTCAGAAGCTGCAAAAAGAGAATTCTGACATCTTTGTTTGACAAACAACAGATTTCTTTTCTGTCGATGGATTGTTGGCCTCGGCTCTATAATAGACGTAGACTTGTAGAATGTAGTGGACATATTATCTGTCGGATGCTGTTCACTGAGTTGACCTCTTTGAACTAAGATTAAAAAGAAGCCACTTGGTGGCAGTGTATCCTGTTCAGTGTCAGTGAGAGAAGGGAAGCCGGTGGCTTTGTTGACCGTCATGCAGCACTCTGCTTATATTCATCTACTCCGAACAAGTCTGTATCTTCACCACTGAAATCTGAGGATTGATTTCCGTGTCCGTGGTCGATGATTATTAAAGTAGCGCCTCATTGTAGCATAGAAATTATTTTCCTATATTTGCAGTCACTATTTTCACACTTTTTTAAGGTCTTGGAAGTTTTTCACTCCAGAGATACGGGACCAGTCACATAAAAGCTTGATTTAATTGGTCATTTAAACATAAAAAAAACGTGTTATTTGTTGTTATGAATGCTTTCAGATTCTGCCACTGCTGTATTCATTTGAGAGCGTGTGATCAGTTGTGCTGTAGAAATTATTTAAGTGCCCATCACAAGTTTGTGTCTTACCTCATATTTATGATGGCTGTATAACTATTTATTATTTGTATGCCTCTATATGTTGTCTGTTCCTAAAGCTGTATGAATGTTGGCTTTTTAAAAAAACTATTGTTCATGAAAAGAATGAAATAAATGCCTCTCGGAAGACTGTTATCAACCCGAAACTATGTGTCAATCTGTTTTTTGATCACGTTTGAATGAAATGAAATGAATGAAACCTTTATTGCCCCAACGGGTTTTCAGCTTTGCACAAAGAGCTTAAAAGAATATCAGAAGAACAGCAACAACCATACATGACAGTGATGCTGGGCGATATGGAGATAACGTTTTTGACCCAATACCTCAATATCATTACATTACAGTCATTTAGCAGACGCTTTTATCCAAAGCGACTTACAATTCAGATTCTATCACATTTCTACACCGTAGGCACAACTACGGGAGCAATTTTGGGGTTAAGTGTCTTGCTCAAGGACACATTGACATGCGAATAGCAGAGCCGGAGCCGGGGATTGAACCGCCGACCCTCTGATCCACTTAGCCACAGTCGCCCTAAGTGTACAGCCTACAGTATATCAATACTGTAGGCTTGACTATTGGTGCGTTTACAAAATATTTAAAGAATGAGATGTTTAACGAATCACCAGTGATGTAGATATAAAGGCTAAGTGGGTAAAGGGAGAGAATGGGACAGTCTGATAAGTGAAGTAAATAACATCACTTTACTGTAATGCCTCATTTAAAACCAGGAAATGCCAACACTTGTGCTATTTTATAATATCCAAAATCTAAGACGATATCAAGTCTAATGTCACAATATCGATATATCGATAAATTGCCCATCATAAAAAGCATAATTTGGGAAATCTATAAAGGACATTAGGTGCAAGTTCATAAGGGGGTCAACTTCAGAGCATTTTAAGCATTTGAATTGTGTGTGATGCCTCTTGGACCTGCTATACCTTCATATTTAGACAGAGGGTGCAGTGAATCTCATTGTACTGGTCTGACATGTACGTTATACTGCACATTGGTTCCCCAGTTATCCTGCCACCATGTTTAACCCTGTTCAGTTTGCTCTTGTTTTGTACAGACAACACTCCCCCCTAACACTGAATACAAATGGTCAATATACTCTGAATGAATCAATGTCAGCGCAGCTCGATGTCCACATTAATAAAGCTTCCAATCAATAACAGCCCCCAGGTCCTTGTGCTCCTTTACACTTTCAATGGTTATGTCGTTCATAATTACAGGGGACAGAAAGGAGTTTCTCCTGAGATCAGTATTCATTTCTTTATGTTTAAAATTCAATGAGTCGACTGAACACCAGTTGTAGAAGTGGTTAAACTCAGCTCTTCACTGTCCTGAACCACAAAGTCCATCCATCATCAGAATTTCAGTGATGAACTTGCAGAAATCTGCGCCACTTTGTGAACCTCCTGCTTCCAGGACCTTGTGACCTTTGCCCTTTTTAAAGCCCGGTCTCTTCCTGCTATTGTGCCATCTGTGGACTGACACCCCCTGTTCCCTTTTTCTGCCTTCTTATCTTTTCAACAGTTGACCGTGACGCATTCCAGATGACAGAAATGTAAGTGAATTTAATAAAGTCTGCGAGAAGGGAGATAGCCACGTGCAAGGACAGCAAAAGTGTCTCAGTAGAATAAACACGTCCCCAAGTTTGTTTATTGCTCTACTCTGCATTAAAGAGAACAACGTTTTATTGCATTTAAACCCTATTACATCACATGTAGGGAACAGCAGCATCTAGGAACAGATAAATAAGCAGTAAGTGGTATGAATTATGATTTATCTGTTAAGATTTGTACTGAGGTGAAACAGTTACATTTTTAGATGTTTATGTTGTTATGATGAATGTTCTTATCTGGCACTGGACCGACAGCAGATTTGTTTACACACATTCCTGGTGTGGCACTATTCTCTTTATGTGCCATCAGATTTTAAGATAAGTGGGCGTTGAGCAGCTTTGAGGGGGGGGAACAACACACACCAAACATTTCATGCCTTCCTCCTTTTAAAACTGCGATCAGATAAATGGTTAACAAAAATGAGTGGAAGGTGTCTGTGAGCCCACCAGTAGTGTAACAAATAGCACAATGAGTCTATGACCAGAGTGAGATGATACGTTGTACAATCTATGCATCTGGTATTCTGAAGCACAAAGACTGGATTCAGTTCTGACGTCTCACTTTTCTCATCTTGGCTTCTTTTTTTTTTTTACGATCCAATATCAGACTGGCTGGTGCTGGCGTTACTTAACTTGCGTTGCTTCTCCGGGTCTAACCCGCCTCCGTTAGGAGCGTTGGGCCGGGTCCCTGCTCCCACCCAGTCCGCAGGTCCCTCTCTGGGTAAGTAGTCCACCACAGTGTTGATCAGGTTGCTGCGGAAGCTCTTGCTGAGGAAGTTGTAGAGGATGGGGTTGGCGACGCAGTGGAACAGAGACACGCTCTGCACCACGTTGAACGAGAAGTAGAGGAGGTCTACCGTGTTACAGCTGAGGAGGAACGGGTCGATGTCATCTATGACCATCAGGAACATGACCAGGTGGAAGGGCAGCCAGCACATGACGAACACCAGGGAGTACACGTGCACCAGCCACACGTCCCGCCGGCCCTGCACATCCGGCGCTGTTTTAATCGCACGAGCGAGCAGCACGTTACAGGTGATGATGACGGCAGCGGGGCCCAGGAACTGGAAGATCAGGCAAAGGAAGCCCACAGAGATGAACCATTCGGTGAAGTTGTGCTCAGGCATCATGTAACAGCCCGGCTCACTCAACTCCAGAAGATCCACGTGGACATTCTCCATCAGAGCGAGGAACAAGGAGAGCACCCACAGGCCTCCACAGAGCACCCAGCGGCGCCGGCCCACCACGGGGAAGAAGGCCGGAAACGAGGGTCTGGTCAGGGACAGATAACGCTCCAGGGTCATGAAGGCCAGGAAGAAGGAGCTGCTGTAGAAGTTGACCGCATAGATGAGGTTGGTGACCTTGCAGAGGAAGCGTCCCCACAGCCAAACCTTGTCCATGGTCACCTCCATCATGAAGAAAGGCAGGATAATGATGACCATCAGGTCCGACATGCTCACGTTGATGATGCAGAAGAGAACCCCGTTGGCCGAGTGGCGTCGGCGCCAGTTGACCCAGACGACCAGCCCGTTCTCCAGCAGGCCCACCATGAAGATGAAAAGGTAGACCAGGAAGAGGGCGATGCGCCGATATTCTCCAGCAGTGCGCAGCTCGAAGGTGCACTCATGGACATACCATGGTGTGCCATTGTAGTAGTCCAGAGAGTGGTTGTGCTCGTAGCCGCTCATGGTCTGGAGTGAAAAGCAGAGGAAAACTGTTTGATATCTGGAGTTGAGATTTACTTTTTGGGTTAATCTGATTATGTTTTCAGACGTTACATAACAGGAGGAGGAGGAGGAGGGTGGCAGACTTCCTCAGTTGAAATGTTTCTCAAATGATTTTGAGAGGTTGATACTTAAACCACAACAGATTAGTAGAAAGACATTTCACAACCAGCAACATGCATTAATAAGGTATAAATGTCTCTCTTTGAGGGGCTGTGGGTGCATGTTTGGCTTTGTTTATCATTAAAGTTATACCTGCTGATTTATAGCACCTTTCAAAACAGGGTTACAAAGTGCTTCACAAATAATACAAAATAACAAGAAACACATCAAACCAAAGTTGTGCAGAAAGATAGGGGCATACAAGATCTACAGAGGTGGGGCTGGACCATGTAGCGCTTAGAAAGTGATGAGTGAAACCTTAAAATCCATCTTGATGTAAACTGGGAGCCAACACAGGTCATGTGATCTCTCTCGTTTGATCCACTCAACAGTGTGGCTGCAGCATTTTTGATAACTAGAAGGCGTGAACATACTTTTTCAGCAGGTAAAGAGTGAATTATAAAAGTCAATTCTTGAGAAAACTAATGCCTGAATAACTTTCTCAAAGTCAGAGAATCGCAGAATTTATCAAATTTTTGGAACCATTTTGAAGTTGGCAAAAACAGGACGGGACTACTTTCTTGACATGACAGAAATTGGAAGGCGATGACTCATAAATGTGTAAAGATTATTCCATTGATTCAGGATTTCTATAACAACTCTGTTGGACTTTTCTTTTCATACAAGTTAATCTTCCTTGTCAAAACATGGTGCCTACATTACCCACAATGCAACTCAACATTTGATATGCTAGTGGCAGCTAATGTAGCTGATGAGGAGCGGGGTACAGGGGTCTGGTAGACTCTTCATTCTAACCTCATCAACCCTGATTTTCTTTTTACATTTTCAAACTTGGTCTTCAGACCCAACTGACGCTGACTCAACTAGTGACATCACATGAGGCAATTTATCCGACTGGAGCCACAAAAGGTTTTTAAATGTTTTTTTAAAACATGCAGTTCAACACATGTAAACAGACTTCAATGTGTAAGATCGGAGGAGTTCCTCTGTCATAGAGAAATGTATGGTAACAAAATACAGCATTGGTGATCACCGTACCTTGTCGTGATGATGAAGAGGCCAGGTCCCTGCTGAAGCCGCGCTGTCTTCTGGAGAGTTTTCTGTTTGAAGCCTGCAGACACCAGATGTTTTGTACCAGCTCTCACGGTGAGGGTTTCTACCCTCCCATTTCTCATTAACACACACACGCACACACACGCACACACACACATGCACAAACGCACACACAGATATAACAGGACATCCTCAGGCAGTGGTGGGGATTGATGTGGAAGTCCAGCGATGCCCACACAGCAAAATGTCTATTCAGTACTAATGGGAGAACATTGTACAAACAGAAAGACTTAGCTCAAAAAACAAACTGTTTCCATCCCAAATACTATGAGTTCACATCTGATAACTCTACATTGAACCCTAACTACTTAAGTACAATTTTAAGGTACTTTATACTTCTACTCAATTATATTTCTTCTTTCCTCTCCCATAAACTTGACTCACAGACATTTATAACATTGTTGAAACTAGTTCCACTGTCCGCTACTTGGAAATTGATTCATCAGTATTAATAATCTAATTGTGCATATAATAAGTACTTTTGATGCTTTTTAGTATTTTGATTATAATAATTCTGCACTTTTACTGAAGTAAGATGTCAAATGAATGACTTTTATTTGGAATGGAATACTTTGACATCATGGTATTGGTACTTTTACTAAGTAAAAACCTGAGTATTTCTTCCACCACTGTATATAGACAACAGCAAGATACATTATGTGGGCATGGTCCGCCTGTACTGATCCACATCAGAGTCCCGGGAAACTTGGATTTCGGCTTCTGCTTACAGGTTATGAACAAAATAAATCAGTTTTTAGTTCTCACAGATCTTAATAAATTGTATCATACATTTTCGTTTGCATTAACGTTATGAGGGTGAGTTTTCTCTGCATTACCTTACATAATCCTGTGTGTATATATGGCTGGTAGGAATGGTAAAAAAAACAACAGGCCCCACATAGCAGAGAACAATGGCAGGAAGCTGAGGGAGCATGGTGAGTGACGGGCAGAGTTGGTGTGAAGCCTGGGGCACATCACTGAGGAAGGGGCTCTTTAACCTCAACACACACACTCAATATTTCAATATTTCAACATTAGAATCTTTAAAAGTGAGCTGCAGTTTGGCTTCCCTTCAGCCCGTGCTGGTGATGACAGAGCTTGTTTAATTGAGACAGTTTGCGGTTGAACTACAGTGGACAGTTTCCTCACGTGATCATCTGAAAATTGCTAAAGTGCAACCTTTTTGTGTCTTCTGGGAGCTGCTCAGTGGCATCATCTTATCAGAGTGTGAGCCCAGATGTGTCCCGACACGGAGGTCAACGTCATACAGAGAAAAAGCAGAAACGTCTGCTGGCTGCGATTCACGGCGATTAATCTGCTGCCCTGGACATTGTGTTCCAACTGCCACGCCGGATCGTCAGCAGTTTGTAGCTGGCTGACCTCTTCAACGACGGCCTCCTTCTGTCTAAACTGCTCATCCTGCCTGAATCCTGTTGTTTAAATCAGTAAAACAAGTAGGAACCAGTCAGCAAATGCTGTCTCCTCTGATGAAACAGGAAGGAGCCAGTCAGCAAAAAGACATCCCCAGACCCCCCACACTGTTATCATGACTTGATTAAAACTATAACAACAAAAACCTACAGTTTAGCCGATACTCTGACCTGAAAAATACCCCTTAGCTAGCAGTAAACTACCTCTGACAATATGTTTTACTGTAGCTACAATATGTTTCACAGGAATAAAGGGAGAACCAAAGTGACTTCAGTACATCCTGAGGGGGAACATGAATTTGTGTACCAAATGTTACGTCAATCCCTCCCACAGTCGCTGAGAATGTTTATATAAAACAACAGACATCGACCTGTCGGTGGCGCTAGAGTAAAAGTTAGAAGATCGCCAAAGTCAGCAGGACTCGTCGTCTGGGGACCATAAATGTTTGTAAAGAATTTCATTAATCTCTAAATATTGGATGCAGGAAAATACATCTGTTTATAGACTGGTAGAATCATCACAGAAAAAATGACAAGACAAACACTTTTCAGAAATTCTTTGTAAAATATATTTTGGTCCAAAAGCAGATTTGCAAAAATACAACATGTGCAACCATCAAGTAGATGAGGCATCACACAGAGTGAACTGTAGCTACGCTGCCTGGCCAGAGTTTAGGAACGCTCGTCATGTCACTGAGTTACGGCTAACTGCAGAAGCTACTGAAATGTAGTGTTAATGTCAACAATACTTTACAAGGTACCCTGCTTATCACTAAATCTCAAATGTTAGCACAATACACAGACAGTAGATCCTAGTTCTATTGCTACATTTGTCTAAATCTCATCTTATCAGAATGATTCACATAGCACATTTTAATGCACAAAACACTACATCAGTCTGTCCAGAATAATGATGCATGGGCTCATTCTCAGGAAGTGACTCGCACATGAAAGTATCTCATTAAAAAGGCAGGACTGGTCCTAAAGTCACTTCATTAATGCAGGCCCAGCTCTGTGGGTCACACGCTCTCTTTACAGGCTCTGGGAGCTGAAAGCTGAACATGTTTACAGGCTGAACTATTTGATGTGCTCTCCATTCAAATACCACACATTTACCATTTCAAGTGACGAGGCTGTTCTTTACGTTTCCTTTAAACTTCAGTAGAGACTTTGGTGGAAAATCCTATTTGATCCGTTCAAATTGTGTTTCATTTATCTGTCCCAACAGAGTTGGTTTAATTGTTTGCAAAATGCAAATCCTGCAAAAATAAAGCTTTGATCCCACACATTTGGCACTCTAAATATTCAAATGGCCTGCTTCAATAGATAAATATTATTTCTTAAGTGCAGAATGTAGACTACAATTATTGTTTTAATACACATTTCCATTTAAAGATTATTCTAGGATGTAAGGAATAGTTTAAAGTTTTGGGAGCTAGGTTTATTTGCTTTCTTACAGAGAGATGAGAGGATCGATAGCAACACAAGGCTATAGCCAGCAGCTGGTTAGCTTAGCATTAAGATCGGAAACAAGGCGACACAGTTAGCCTGGCTCTGTTAAGATAAGAACATCTGCCAAACAGCTCCTCTAAAGATCACTAGTTAAAATGTTAACTCTCATTTGTTTAAGTTGTATAAAAACAAGTTGTGTACAGAATTACTCATAAACTACATTTTGTTACGTCTGGACAGAGCGAGGCCAGCTGTTCAGCCCCGATTCCAGTCTGTATGCTAAGCTAACCGTCTCCTGGTCCTCCTATAGCGTCACATTAAAGGTGCCTTGTGGAGTTTTCCTGTAAACAAACAAAAGTAGGGCTGAACGACAAACTGGTGCTTTTACTAAATATTTAAACGATTAGAGTTTTGATAAATAATCATCAGTAATGTGAATATAAGTGGTTGAAGGCATATAATAGAACAGTCCGCTATGTTCAGAAACTGACATCACTTTACTGTAATGCAGCCGTTAAAACGGACATTTATGCCATATTTTGAGATCCAAAATCTGAGACAATATCTAGTCTCATATCCCAAAATCTATTTAATATCGATACATTGGCCAGCCCTAAACAAAAGTCATGTTTAAATTCACTTAAAAACATACTGTTTGCATTCTTGAGGTCTAATAAGCACGTTGAATACATTTCCCTCCTCGTACATCTTTTTGAAAGCTGAGATTTTAAACCCAGCATTGTTTACATCTAGCAGTATTCTTCTTCGAAAACTCCACAGGGAACCTTTAACAGACACACATCAGAGTGATATTATTCTCCAGAGTCAACGTTTGTCAAGAAAGTAAATAAGCACACTTCCCAAAATGTAAGTTTAGTTCATGCCTGGGAAATCAGAAGGTGACAAAAAAAGAGAAGTGGTGTTTGATCTTGCACTGATGTGGTCTAACACTGATCAACAGCAGTTTGTTTCCATGTACCCTAATGCTGCAGAGTTAATCCTCTAAAGACGGCTTAATATCTAGAAGAAATGCATCTTACGTCTTCAAAATAAATAAATGCATCAGAAGTAGTACATTATGTTGCTACAATGCAAGTAGTCTCATCTCAGATCACCACATTTCAATAGTGATCTGCGTGTGCATACTATTTTTTTGGTCAATGGTAAAAATAGCTCTCAGTTGGAGCGACTTATGGCGGCGCTCACGGCCTCGTGTTACGCAAAGATGTTAAAGATGAAGTCGCGAAATCGTTTGGCATACTGCTCGGGGTGGACTGTGGAGATTTCAGCACCGGCCTGCAACACAGAAGAAAAAAAAAAAGAAAAAAAGGTCAACAACATCATCTGTATACATTGAACAATTCAAGACGTGAGAGCGAACATCAGACGTTTGTCCTCCGTGCAGGTACCACCGACAGCAGACCTCTTTGCTTCCTCTCTCGTGCTACTCACCCCGTGTTTGACAGTTTTTGCTGCATGAGCGGCTTTCTTCTTGGTGTCGTACTGAGTAAGTACGTCTATCAGGCCCATGAAATAGACCTCCCTCTGAGGGGCTCCTGAGAGTAAAGAACAATGTGTGTTATTGGGCTTGTATTGACGGTATTGTATTGCGACACGTCTCAATAACCCTCACGATTAAAGCTCCCTGGTAAGAAATGTATATCAAAGCCTCTGAAACTATATCATTAGCATTTCTCAGAAGATCTGAGGACAGTGGAGATGATATCATATTACCCAGACATGTGTGGAAAACTTCAGAGGAACATTTAAGTAAAAATAAAGCACTGGTATTTAAACTGTAGTTTAAAGCTAGAGTGCCAGACTGTTACATATAAATAAACATCAGTTACATTCAAGCACATGCTAAAAGCGTTCACACAATGCTGATTTAGCCGACCGCTGCCAGGGAAAGCTCTCAGTATCCCATCAGGCATACGTCATCAGCACGTCAGCAGCGATTGTGACCTTCAGATTCTAATAATACTATTTCTATTTACTCTCACTACGAGTGGGGGTAACGAAAGTTCCCACTCTCGCTTTAAGTATTAGGATCAGTATCGGGAGAGAGAGAAAGCCGGATCAGTGCATCGCTGCCGAAAACAAGTTTCTTTATTCTTATTTTGTGGCCTAAACCAAGTGTTCACCTGGGCAGCTCCCGAGGGCGTACACGTCCACATAGGGGTCGAACTCCCCGGGCCCCAGAGGTTTGCAGCAGGACATGTAACCAGCGATTCCCTCTGGAGAGGTGCCGTACGAGCCCACCGTAGCGGCCGGAGCCAGGCCGTTCTCCGCCTCTGGTTCATCCTCATTAGAAACCTCCTCGCCCTCCTCCTCATCCCGCTCAGCTCGACCCACATCGTGGATACCGAGCAGCAGGCTGTAGTCCATGATCTTCAGCCTCACCAGGAACTGGGGACAATGGGAGCGGGGACATTTATCAAGAAGCTTTTACAACAAGGTGTACAGAAAGCATTGTGATAATCAATTCATCTTTTTCGTAATTAGTCATTTCTTAAGCAAATATAACCACAATTCACAGCTTCCAACTACTCAAATGTGCCAATTTGATGTCTTTTTTGAGCTTTGGACTATAGGTCTAAATGTTTTTGACCAAATTGCTGATTTATTGATAATAAAAATGAAAATGAGTCGCAGCCCTCGAGCTCTCTCACAGACAGAACCCGTATTGTTTATGTTAGGGGTGCAACTAACGGCTATTTTCATCATCCCTTCATCTGCCGATTGTCTTCTTGATTCAACAGTCAATCATTTGGTCTTTCAAATGTCAGTAAATAGCAAAAAAGCAACTCCAGACCTGCAGTTGTTGGTGTTTTGTATGTTTTTTCGTATTATGAAATATGCATATTTGAGAAGTTGGAACCTGTTACATTTCTGCATTAAAAAAAAAAGCTGCTGATTAATCTTCTATTATTCAAGTAATCATGTTATGTTCATTCCCACCCAATTATTTAAAAGCTAAATTTATCTTTAATTGTAAATTAACCCTCCTGCTGCCAAAATGGCATCACAAGAGTGGAGAGTCTCTAATGTGCCGATGCTGCCACTTTGTGGCAGAATGGTGCAACAACAGTGAATCACATTGAACAGCTCTCCTACCTCCACATCTTTGTTGAGTTTCTCCATGAACTTCTCTTTCTGCTCATCCGTCACGTACACCTTCTGCATATTGTTCCTGAAGTCCATGTCCTTAAAGGTAGGGAGTTCTTTTCCCTTTAGGAATAAAACACATCTTTAGCAGAACTCATGGGATGAGACAGACAACGGGCCACATCAGGACATGAAACGGAGAGTAGGGGAGATGTTTCTTTTACCCTTTCTTTGTCACTTGCTTCACGAGCCACCAGAGAGCCCTGCAACAGCAAATTAATATAAATAAAGAGGCAAGATACTTTGTCTTAAAAACTCAGATCTCCACCACTGATCACTGAAAAGAGAACATTAGAAGAGATTGGAAACCCTTTGATGCTGCTGCAGCGTTTATTGATGTATATCTGCATGCTGCAAATATAACATATACTATATATAATATTATTCAGTGGCTTTTTATTTTCCACCTCATGTTATGCATTCTATCTATTCTATTTATTATTAATCTAATTGTATCAGATGTGTTTTCTGTTTCCATTAATAAATGGCATTCTGTCCCTTTATGTTCATTCTAGTCTTTTTTCCTTCATTATAAAACACTTTGTGCTGCATTTTTGTATGAAAGGTGCTACACAAATAAAGGTTATTATTATTACACAAAAACAAAACGGAGTATTCGGTTCTGATAACAATAAGGTGTGTGTTACTGTGCCTCTGAGGGCCGTGTCAGAGTCAACTCATTTGTATGCAACTTGCTCACTGCTTTGTGAACCAGTGAGAAGTGAGACGTGCGATTGTTGTGAAGTTCCTCCTCACCTTCAGGTCGTACTTCCTGTGAACAAGCAGTCTGTGGCTGAACATGTTCCTCATGACGATCAGGTAGGTCTCCTCGCTGTCCACGCTCACACGGTACATACCCAGGAACTGAGGCAGCAGGGTGCCGCCATGACACTTCACTATGTGCTGCAGAGAGGACGCTACGGTGAATTTGCATGGCAGGTGCAGAGAGCGGAATACTGTCGTCAAGGGCAGCCTCAATGTGTCACATACAAATAGTAAAATACGGTACAAAGACAGATTCAC
This sequence comes from Anarrhichthys ocellatus, assembly GCF_004355925.1. Lineage (NCBI taxonomy): Eukaryota > Metazoa > Chordata > Actinopteri > Perciformes > Anarhichadidae > Anarrhichthys > Anarrhichthys ocellatus. The sequence continues at coordinate 5,748,062 of NW_022280035.1, read as the reverse complement.
AGATGAAGGTAAATACGTGAACGTGGACATTTAAAAAGGTCACTTTGAATGCAAAGCAATTACTGAGCGTATCAAGGTTAGACTTCAAACTGAGCTCAGTCAGTTAAAATAGACACTCACTTCAGACTGACCTCATTCAGAGTCCCCTGAAACACACTGAGCAGTATGTGTAGAGACGTCACTCTACAGAACAACGTTTTCTGTTGTGTATTATATTTTTTAAGGCGCCTCATAATTACCCAGGAGCCCCAGTGAAAACAGAAATCAGACATCATGTGTTTGTCACCACATCAGCAACTTGCGACTGTGCCTGCAGTGAACAAACATGTAAATAAATGTATAAACGGTAGCCCCTGCCATCAGTGTATGAATGACATGTAGCGTTAAAGCGCTTTGAGTGGTTGGAAGACTAGAAAAGTACAAATATAAAGACCACTCTCCAGAAACAGGGTGTCTGACAAAAAGAGTTGAATGCCATTTAGGACACGTGTCATATGGACATAATGCCAAAAAATGTATATTCAAATAGTTTGCCCCTATGTGTTGTTTTTTTGAACGAATATTCGAACGGCAGTTTTGGCCAATTTTGACAGCCCTAATATGAAAAGAATATATACTACAACATGAGATGAATTTGTCTAAAATGGTCAATATTTTGCCAAATCATTGATACCAAGTTAGCCGTCCCTTTAAGACAACTTCATGGCAATATTGTATGTACAGGAATCACTGCAATGAAGTGACTTCAGGAGGATGTTCTCCGTCATTAATATCGATATAAAATTACACACTGTTTCACACTAAAACATCAACTCAACAACTCAATCAACGCTATGAATTATTTCTGTTGAAGGTTGGTTTAGCAGTAGAATAGGCCTATATATCTTTAATTGTTAGTTTGAAAAGCTGCTCCAAATCCCCACACCCGCCAGAAACCACAAAACCTGATCCTCAACATTCTGCAAACATAACAGTCACATAACGCCTGAATGCCAAAACTACAACAGTGACAGAGCTTTCTGCAGCAAAGCCACCATGACTGGCCCAAATGTTTCAGGACAGTATCTCAACATCCAGTTATTTCACAGCTGAAAAACAAAACATCTAAATAATTCAGTATTTCACTGAATATGAAAAAGTTGTTCAGCATGCGAAACATGTAACCCTGACACTAAATAACAAGAAAACCAATGCAACACACTGCAACTTGCAAAACTGTCATGATGACAGAGGGGAACTGTGCAATGCCAACGCAAGAGCTCTGATAACAATGACTTCATTCAGGGCCAAGTGAATAAAAAAAAACTGAAACAGAGCTTCTCCTCATCTCCCTCCCACTTCTATGCAGGCTGCGTAACCACAGGCTGCATATTCCAATAAAAGCTCAAATGCGACTCGGCCGCACAAGCATGAACACGAATAACAGGCCGGGCAGCAAATACAAAAGAGAGGTTAAAATACGACACCTTACGCTTATTCCTTTAACAAAACTACTATTGACACATAGACGTGTTGACACGGTTACATTTGCATATCTTCAATAAACCCAACACTCAAATGACGGAGTGTTTGTTCTCTACGCACTGCAGCGCTGTAACCTTGATGATGAGGCGTTTCCTGTTTGTAGTCTCATTCAGTGGTCGGGTTCAGTTTGAATGAGGCACCGTAAAAAGCCAAATTTAGGGTCTTGCTCAAGGACACTACAGCGGGACAGATGTTTGGCATCCTCACAATATATAGCCGCCTTCCTACTAACTGCACCACATTGCTGCTCCCACCAAGACGTATAAATCTAGAAATAGTCATATATATATATATATATATATATTGTAGTATCGACTTTACCTCTCCTATGAGACAGACAAATAAATCTCCCAGGGGGTGCTCATTTTAGGAACTCGTTTTTTTAGGTTTTTAGCTACAAAAAGGTCCGAACGAAGGTTAAAGAGAATATTCTGTCAGTAGGAAGTGAAGCTTTATACACAGACAGGAGGGGAATGATCTCGGCTCAGTGTGTGTGTGATGTAGGGTTGGGAAATCCTCCTGCTATAGGCAATAAGCATCCTGGTACCAGAGCTTTCTCTGGAACATGTGGTAAAACGTGTGTGTACATCACTGTGACACAAGACTCTGGCAATGGACGTCCACACGCAGTTTTTTTGCTGCTATCCGACCCGCTTTCCTCAGTGATTTCATGACTCTAGCTTTGGTTTTGCTGTCGAGTGAGAGTATCGCTGTGTCTGTAAAACATTGAGATGGAATGTTGCATCTCGTTTGCAACATAGCGAGAAAGCCTTGGCTCTCACTGACTGAGTAGGGGCACAAATCCTTGGCAAAAAAAGTTGCAATCCACTTTGTGATTGGCTTCACCCTTTCCCATGTTGGGCGGAAGAAGACGAAGCGAAATGCTTCCATATGTTAGCTTTTAAGCCAGGAAGTGCCGGTCAGATTGTATCCATATTCGGCTGCTGAAGCTCAGCCGCTCTCACCAAAACTCTGAGTGTATTTATCATCGTTTAGGACGTAAACAAGACGCACATGTTTTACATCTGTTGCGTTCAGAGGAAGCCATAAGGAACGGACAGCCCGGTGTCACAGAATTGATCAAAATGTTAAAAATGTAGTTTTAAATTTCCGATAATTGAGTTTTCTGCATCGAGACATACAGTAATCTTTCAAGAGAGAATTGAGATGCATCCAAGAATGGATTTTTCTCCTCCACCCCTAGTGTGATGTTAGCATGTCTGGAGCTCGACAGGCAAACCGTTAATGAACGACTGAGGGGAAGATTAAATGAACAAAAGGCAGACGGCGAGAAGGGATTCAGATTCAAGATGATCAACGAGAGGTTCAATTATAGAGTTTCACTGCAGCAACAATTATGACTTACACAAAATGTCATGTCACCCAGCTCCTTGACAGATCTGGGTCCAGATTTGAATAAAGCTCCATTGTTGCCCAAAGACTATTAAAAACACATCGCTGAGCCACACTATCACTGGGTGACATGTTCCTTCATTACCATGAACACACACAGTTTATTCTGACTCAAACTCACATCCTGCCGCACCAGAGGGCCAAATGTGGATTAATCCATCGCCGAAAATAGTCAACAAAATGCAGTATTTCCTCCTCTTTGAGGAGCATTTGCTAAAAATCAACAACACTCGGCTGTTTGCGGAACTTCCTTTAACAAGGAAACTCAGGCTGAGCTAAAAATATAAGCTTGAGGACGGTTCATAGATTGTTTTCCAATTCAAAACACAGGAAAACTAAGACATGATTGAGATATCATATTTAAAGAACAAGACCTGAGCCACAGCTGTCATTGTTATGCATACTAAGAAACATACAGTCGGTTACACCATATCAGCTTACATCATTTTCAGCAAACAGAGCAGAACACTCCTGCTGTTTGTGTTTCATGATATCAGCAGACAGCTGGCTAGTTAGCGTTAGCTCCCCAGCAGGACGAGACAGAAAGCAGAATCTGCAGACTTTTCAGCTGACTCCCCTCGAGGCTTCATCTCTCGTGATCAGATAACACCTCATCAACAAATCAGTGTTCAGAAACCTCTCCGTTTGCCCTTCTTGTAGGCGTTTTGCCCCAAATCTATATGAAATTATACATTTGTGACACGTTTTTACAGGTCTTCAGACATGGCAAGGAAGTCTTAAAGTATTGAGAGGCGCACTAACACACTATAACATTTTCAAGAGATTTGTTGACAGAAAGAAAACTATAGAATATCGCCAGACTTTTCCTTTAGTCATCAGACCTTACCTGGTGGTACTCAGACAGGATGCTGTGCATGTCTGCAATATCCTCGCTGGAGATTTGCTTGATGACGAGCGTCCGGTCGTAGGAGTTGAGGAGCAGACCCTCTCCCTGGTCCTCTACGCTCCTCACCGGGGGGCTGCGGGTCAACGACACCTGGACAACACGAAGCAGACAACTAAGATTAGAGATGATCTACCTATTAGATTAAATCTGAATTATTTTAAGGAGATTTTCGAGATACAGACAAAATTGACACCACATACATTCCCAAAGAATATAGGGTGTCTATCAGCTCATCACATACCTGATAGTCCAGATCCTCAATACCAAACCGTTCCCTTAGATTTCGGAAGACCTGAGGACAGTACTCTTTGAACTTGAAATGTCCCGGAAGATTTTCTCTGCAAAAGTAGAAGAAGCCGGCTGAAGACACAAACAGATCTTTCCCATGCCCTTTATTCTTAATTCTAATTCTTCAGTCCAACACAGAGTTCAGGACTTTGTTATCCGTTTATGATCTTCTGTTCTGAAGTTTGGGCTAACGAGAGACATGACAGTGTCTGTTGTTGACATTTCAACCAAACGTGCTTCAGTCTGAAAACTTGTGTCTGTGTCTTACTTGTTAAAGAGGTGGTTGTTGACTTTGATCTTAGTGTTGGCTTTAAAGTCATCAGGCAGCAGCATGACAGGAACAGGCACCTGGTTGAGATCATTGATCTGAAAGAAAGAAGGGAAATGCAAAAAATGTGTGAGCCCACGTTAGTGTCTGAAATAGGGCTGAAACAAAAATTTATTTTCATCAAGTAACCTGCTGAAGTGCTGAAATAATTAGGAGATTAATCGATTTGTTGATGAAAAGAAAATGAATCTGCAACTATTTTGCTAATTGATTAATGGTAAACATATCTTTTCTCTGTTTCTTCAATGTCTCAGATTTTCTCTGTTTTATATGATCGTAAACTGAATATGTAGCAGTTTTAAACTGTAGACGAGACAAGAAGATGTCGCGTTGGGCGTTGGGACCTTCAAACAGGTGCTTGATGCTGTTAAAAAAGATTTAGTTGCAACCCTACTCTGACAATTACTTTCTCAATAAGCCTAACTCATAGCTTGGTCTCCCAAACAGAAAGATTTCCATCACAACTTCCTTGTGTCCGAGGTATCGAATGTCTTGTTTAGTCCAACAAGTTCCAAAACTAAAAGATATTTAACTTTCTATGATGTCAGAAAAGAAAAAATTGATACAGATTAAATCATCCAAGTTACTATAATTTTCAGCAAATCAACTACAGATCTTGTAGTTGTCTACAAAAAGAAAAGTGGTTTAAAGTTCCATAACATTACACTTGTTGAGTGGGGGAAGAAGTTCTCAGATCCAAGTAAAAATACCAATATCACAGTTTAAATACGCTCCGTTACAAGTAAAATTCGACATTTATAAATATACTTAAAAAGGTCAAATTAATCAATTACTCAATTCAGAATAATAAAAATAATATCTCTAGATTATAGTTATTGATGCATTAATGTGAACATCACATTTCAACTACTTTACATACTGCTGGGTAGCTCAATCCTTAACAATACACTATAATGTAATTTAATATTTAATTAATGTTTGTATTAATAATGTGAATTTATAAAGTAACTGGTAGCTAATGATGTCAAATAGACGTAGGGGAGTAAAAAGTACAATATTGGCGTCCATATGTAGTAGAAACAAAATATAAATACTCAAGTGAGTTAGTTCAAAATGTAGTAAACTTAAGTAGTAACTTAACGTTACATTCCATCACTGCACCTACTATAAGGTTACTGCATTCCTTCAGATTCAATAGAAAGCTAAGCTATTAGTACTCATGAATTACTTTTAGCAAAGTCCCTTACTTAATTTTAACAACTGTTACCAAAGTCCATAGCATTTAATTAGCATTTAATAGCATTTTAATAGGCGTTAACAACAACAGTGTAACAGGTGTGTAGGTGAGACAAAGTCTGAATCTGGCAGGTCACGAATATTAGTGCAACACTACCACCTTGCTAACGCTAACTGCTAACTAAGCTAAGCTACATTTACATGACACACACTAGCATTCACTTAGCTTCAGACCGACTCACCGAGTGATTGACGCCCCACATGAAGACGCTCAGGACGGGGTCGCTGGCTCGAAACACTTTCACCTTCTGCTGCACGAAATGTTTCTTTTTTGTTTTGGTCTTCGGAGCCAAGATCACCATCGGGCTGGAAGTGGCCCCGGAGTTACCGAGGGCAGCCATGAGCACAGCCGGGCTCTGCTCGTCTCTTTGGTGACACTTCTTCCTGAAGGCTACTGCTGAGCTAACGTTAGCTAACGTCTCTCTCACACGCTACCAACGTGCATCTGTCGAGCTCCGTTTCTGTTACTCTGACGCAGTTTTTTTAACGTTAAAACCTGCGTGATGACTCATTACTCAACTTTATTAATGCGTGACTACATACTTCCGAATCACCGCTGACAGTCCACCACCGCCCCCTCGAGCCCACCCATGTTATTATCAACCACGTGGTGACTTTGTGATTGACAGGTGGCAGGGACCATTAGAATCGATACTAGTGCGTCATGTGACCACAAATGGGCGGGCGGAACAGAATGCAATGGTACGTTCATGTTAAGGTGGACGGTCGGAGTTATCAGTTCTCTAGTTAACTCTAAGCACTTTGTAAATGACTCAGTATTCATGATGTACTCAGATATAGACTTGAGACAATATAATTTATGTTTCCTGATGTATTGATGTTTCTCCCACCCTGCTATATACAGTCCTATAGAAACAGAGGGTTATTAGCGTCAGAGACCGCCTTCAATAGGGGAGGTTGGTTTGAGACGGCATGAGCTTTCATCCTGTGCTGTATACTAAAGTGGTGGTGGAGAAGATGTGTGCAGCTGTATATGATATGTGCCTCGTACATGGACTGAATGAGCCTTTGTATGTTTGTGCAAACGTCCTTGGAGTTTGTTCACTTCCAGAATATTTCAGCCCATTCATGAGGGTCTCGTAAAAACAGTCCACATGAGCTTTGCTCTTTGATTGTGTTCATTTATTTTGGATGAAAGATTTTCAGAATAATATACATTCAATCTACATGTTTACAGGAACTATTGAGACATTATGTCATTGCTTTAACATTAGTTTTGACTGGAACATTAACTCTCATCCTACCAAGTGGGGTATACTCTTTTGATTCATAAGTGTGGATGTATATCATAAAAACGTGGGTCATTATAAAACACATGTGAATGGATGCTTATGAATGCTTCAGTAGATATGCAACGCTTTCATCACGGCAAACATTTTGATTAGTGGTTATCAGTGTACTTTGAAATTGTACTTGTTTTGTATAGAGTGCAGAAAACGCAGAAACGTGTGATTTATAAAATAAACCTTTAAAGGAACTTTAATAATTAAAACAGGCCGAGATGGTAAGAAAAGGGAGGTATATGTTCTGCATATGTTTCTACAATTATACCCAATTGCATTTAAGATTGTATGTATATCGTATATGTCACGCTGCTTAAGGCAATGCAGAAGAATATGGGAGTGCCCCTTTAATAATCTTATGGGAGTGCTCCTTGAATAATCTTATGGGAGTGCTCCTTGAATAATCTTATGGGAGTGCTCCTTGAATAATCTTTTATGCGACCAATAGATTAATAATCTTGCAGCAGTGCTCATGCATACTTCCTCTGTGTTACGTAGAAGCCTGATTCTCCATATCTCTAACTGATGGTGTCACCGTCACTGTGTAAAGGCTGTGTATTTAACTATGTAGTGTGTCTATGTGTATTGTAAATAACTACACTCACTGTTGAACATCAGCACTGTATATTCTATTAAAACATTTGGGAATGCTTCATATGTGTGTATATATATATATAAATGCATTTTAAACAAACCAGACATGGAAAATAAGGAACATTTATTAAAAGGCTACAAGCCCGAGGCAACAACACTTAACACTAAATGAAAATGCAGTTCTTCATTTGATGATGTTATAAATAGGCAGATGATAGATTTATATATTTATTTATTTCCTGTAGAACATAAGACACTGTGTGTCTTCTCAGCACACGCTGTTAGATGACAGAAATTTGGGGAGAGACATCTAAGTCATCGGACTTATAACAATTTTTTTTATTTTCCTCCATGTATTCTCTCTGCTGGGAGCAATAAAACCTCGCTTTAATGGTTCTTAAGCCATTCAGTTCAAAAACACATTTTATATACAGACGTGAAACAGTCAGTCGTGATCAATAATTTCTGCTCTGCAATCAAAAATGTCATAAAGAATCCCACACAAGAATCGATCAACCATATGTTTGCATAGTCCAGGGAGCATCAATACTGTGCTGTAAATGCATATTTTATATGACCCTGGGGGGGAAGGGGGGATTTTTCTCTACTCTCACAGCTTAAATGTTTGCATCAATAATTTTCAATGAGGAAAGTGACGCATTGCTTCCATTAAAATTAATTTCAGCTCAATAGATAAACAACACAATAAAATAAGAGTCCCTTTGCTGCAGAAAATAATATGAAAATACAAAGAGTCTTATATTAGCGTGTTACCAAGCTAGCAATTGCTAATTAGCAATAAACACATAGTACAGCTGTGGTTGATGGAAATGTCATCAGCTAGACAGGTTTGTCTTCATAAAGTTTTGAACAAATTAAAATTTCAGCCTAATGGTGCTAAATGGAAAGTTGAGGGAAATTACAGTTAATCCTGGGGAACATGAACGTGTGAACCAGATTTCATCCAAAACATCCAAAAGTTGTTGAGAAGTTTCACTCAAACTTGATTTATCGCTTGGGGGCCATAGCTACATATCTGTACAAAGTTTTCAAAATTTGTTGAAATATTTCATGTTGAAATATTTCAGTCTGGACCAAAGTGATGGATTGAAAGAACAACATTCATCCCTAGAGCCAAGCGTGGCTAAAAATAAATCAAATAACTCCTCCACCATTTCTCACAAAATACTTTGCAGCTTTTACGGATGTCTCATCTTTTAAAAAGCACAATTCTCCTTTGATCTCCTGAAGCAGACAATATATATATATATATATATACATATATATGTCTGATGAAAGGACTACAAGCTGGTTATGCTTCTCACAAGAGGAATATAATTCTTCGAGACAGCTCCATTTCACCAGCTTTGTCAACCTCATTGCAGCTCAGTGTCCCTGCAGTTATAAGATCTCTGCTGATATTATTAATTCCCCCCCTCTCCTCCCCCATCCCCCCTTCATCCTGAGAACACATGTAGGCTCTGCTCAAAAGCTTTTTACCTGCAGACTATAGAAGGAGACTGTCTATATGAATACGAGTTTAGTTTATCTGCCTTAAATATGAATATATTTCCAAGTGCATCTCACTCATGATTGAGTGTTTAAAATAGACATCTGAACAAAGAAATATCACAGCTGTCCTCTTTCAGCAGAGAAGTCTGATCTATAATCAATGAAATTCATCCTGCTCCAGATCAGTATGTATGATCACACATAATGCCACTAAGTTTGCATGTTCTGAGTAGTTTATGGAATTGTTGCAGTAGTGGAATGTAACTACAATAACTCAAGTATACTCCTCTGCTTCTCAGCCTTTTCCTGTACTTCAACAAGAACGAAAAACATAACATTTTTAAACTAAGTGCGAAACACAATATTTCCTTTTATGTATTTTGATATTTTTTGTTTAGATTTTGTCATGGGCCTAAATGATTTACTTGTTATTTCAGGTCTCTGGATTCTGGCAGTAGGATGACATTTTCCCGACAGACTGAAGTTCGTATCACAAACCTAACGGACATACAGTAGATACTTGATAGCAGGCGTCCAGTTCTGACATTTAAACCAGCACCACCAAGCACTGCATGCAGTGGGAGAATTGAGCCACCAGAGGCCACCAGGAATTCAACACCTTCTTCCTGCACATAGATTCAGTATAATAACAGAGAGATGCTTATTCATTTCAACCCTGACTGACTTGTGTTAGAATTGAAAGCATCATTATGTTTGTAGAAACAGTGTGCAAGAAAGAGAATACATATTTGTGTGATTTGATGTTTTTCTTGTTTACAATATAAAAAAATAGCTATTAACATACATGTAATGGAATGAGACACTAAGACCTGAGAGATTGGACGCTGTTATCCAGTTATACGGCATCTGAAGTATGTAATTCATTATAGTATTATTTTAATAGGCCACTTTTATCAGTGGAAGAAGAAGAAAGCACATTTACTAATAACATTAACAATGGCTTTATTCTATCCATGTGTCCCAGTAATTTGAATTATTATTTATATTTCAGGTTTGACATGTCGAAATATACAGCTTTCACAGCTGTCAAATCTTAACTTAACATAAATTATTGAGCTGGGAAAACTAATTACAAGGATTGTGTAAATTAGGCATATTCAACAGATTACTTACTTTTATGTTAACTTTTGTGTTGTGAGTACTGGAAAGATACTAGATGTTCTAAAAAAACACCTCTTGCCTCCCTGCTTTGTGTCTTAACAAAGTCTGCTCTCTGCATTACGTAGTTTCAATGAAGATTCATTCAAACATGCAGAGGATTAATGGACAAGAAATAATAAAGTCTCTTAACACAGCGTAATGGTTTTCCTGAAACAACTCAAACACTCTGGCTGCCCTTTGAATATTTGTGCTAATTTTAGACTCTTGCAGTGAATAAATGATTCATTCTCACAGAAGAACAGAGCTTTTTGTTCTTTATTATCAAAACGAATATTAAACTATGTATTGTACTATCTGTTAGTCATCATATGATTTATTCAAGATCTTTACATACAGCTCAGTGTGATACAGCTGCTTTATGGAGTTAATCTGTGATACACTTTCAACAGTATTTAGTTAATTTCTCAAACACAGATATCTAAATTATCTTTTTGTTTCCTCAGATTGCGTTTGAAGATAGTTTAGAATAAGTCATCAAAGAAAAAGATGTAGCCAAAGACATCACAACTTAAAAAAAAGTTGTTGGAACAATCTCCTCATAAGTGTGTTTGATTTAAAAAGTAAAAGTAACAAAACCACACGATAAAATAAGTAAAAATACTCATTCGGTGGCAGGCTGGCCCACTGTCAGAATTAATATATTGACTATATTAATTGAACAGTGCTGATAGGACGATTTTGATAGGTTACCTTTGGACAGCAGATTTTCCAGTCATCTTGCAAAGCTATAAGCTAACCAGCTGCTGGATGTAGCTTCATATTTCACAGGCAAATAGACAGAGAGTGGTATCGATCTACTCGTCTAACTCTCGAGAAGAAATCAAATATTCCTTCTATTCCTCTCAAGAAATTCACTGTTTTGTGGCAACTTTTTCTGGTTAATAACATCTGTGATCTTTTTAACCTCTTTTGACACACTTGACTTTTTTCTCAATTAAATTTAAATTTCAAATGAAGTGCACGTCACTGACATACAAAATGGGTCTGAAATAACTGTTGAGGTTTCTGTGTTTCCTTCAGTGACATATCGAGGTCAATAATGTGGTGAAGTGAGTGGGCACAATGTATATTGTATGAGTGAAAAGGAGAGGAATTAAGAAAATCAGCATAAAAAGTCCATGATTATCACTCTGAACTGTTTGTGAATTATTGAATCATTTCATTGTCATATAAAGGGGAACACTGTTAGACGTCATCTTGCTGGATATTTACTGCAGAAGACTGAATAAATCTGCGGTCTGACAAGTCCCTGTTCAGAATTACGAAGCAGAGCATGCTGTCAAACAACACCACTAAATGAGCTAGCATGCCATTAATAGTCAAAGTAGTTTCTCTGCTGTGTCTCCACAGAGAGTGGGTTGCATTGTCACATATTTAGTGTCTGTCTAGACTTTTAAGTTTCGGTTTCATTCAAATTTGACGCTCCAGGCAAAGGAAGGTGTTGAGACTTCAACTGTCTAAAAAAGTTTAATTTCCAGGAATTAAAGAACGTTTTCTGATGGAATCTTGTACAAAATGAAAGACTGACGAAGTAAAGAATAATACTCAGCAAGCACAATCAGTCCTTCAGTCGAGGCAATGGGTATTTTTTATATCTGACATAAAATCAAACACAACAAGACATTAATAATACATTATTGATAAATGTTGTCACAGCTGCAAGAAAAAAATAGAAATGGCTGCTGGAGCCACTGGCAGCATTTTTGCTGTAGGTGTTTTTATTTCTGCTTTTGTGGCATCTCTTTCATCACAAAAAACTCCTTATATAGAATTAATCAGCACCATTCAGACTGCACAATGTCCAGAGGGACTTTTCTCTGGATGTAACAAGAGAGAGTGGCTCAACAGGGTTGATTATTGACAGTAACCTCACCTATAGGTGCCCAACCTGCTGTGAACCTGCATTTAGTTCAAACAAAGCCATCTTCTTATTTGTTTTTTCCAATAATTGTTATTTATGTTATTTACACGCTAAGGTTTATGCTTTTTATAGTTTAGAGCTGCAACAGGAAACTGGGAAAAGCAAACAAAGGTGTGATGTGTTCAAACAAACACAATAAGATACAAGCAAATTAATGCAAATCAAAAACAAAAGAGAATTAGAAGTGCGTCCTTGAAATGATCCATCTGTGATTCTCTATTCAGGGCTGTACTGATGCTAAACGACAACATGTGCTAGAGCTACAGTGCAATTCAGTTTATGTAAATCTCCCTTCTCTAAAGGAAACACTGGATGAACAACGTTTATATTTATTTTAATTCGACACACAAAACTCTCATGAATAAAAAAAATGTATACATTTTTTTAAGGTTTTTAAAATTATTTGTTAATCCACAAAAAACTACAAAGCTTTTTTTTTAAAACACAAGATCAAACATGTACAATAGACAGAATAGATAATATATATTGAACAGATGGTGAAGAGTTGGCTGTGTTGAGATGCACAGGCATGCAGTGATGATGAAAACAACAGCAATAAGACGACAGAGACAGCCAAGTTGTTGGCAACAATTAACATCAAAATATTTTTCCCATAATGCACTTGCACTTGCTAGATTTGTTACATGTCAAAAAGACAATTTCAAGACAACTTTTCTTTCATCCCCTGGCTTGGCCCGATAGGAGCTATAGGAGCTTTATTACCTCCTAGTTTGTCAGACTGTAAATCTAATGATACAAACTTTTCACACATAATAATCTCAGTGGATGGGCTGAGGGATTGTTGTTATTATATTTTTTCTTTTTAGATTGTAGTCTAAGAAGATCCAGTGATATTTTCAATGATTAGAAGAGGAGTTTAGTTGGTATATGCAGAAAAACATTATTGCAACTAACTGAGACTCAAAAGACTTAATACTAAAAGGACCTGCACATCCACACAGTCTGTCTAATCACTCTGTGAAATTAGGTGGGGCTATTCTGGGAATTTCACAATGTCACCAAACTTTAATGATTTATAAAGGGTCCTCTACATCCCTTTACAGTCAGAATTAAATACCCAAATAATGATAATGATTAAAAGAAAGATAACAGTGTAAATGCTCCAGCACTTACTTTACTCCTCCTGATGCACATTTACAGAAATGCACTACAGGAAGGCACAATTCATTTTTTATTTTTTTTGGTTTAAGGTTTTCTTGTGTAACAAATGGGTTACAATTGCATTTCTATAAATTATCTTTGAATCCTTGAATGCTTGAATCCTTGAACAAAGCTAACATGAGGACATGCCAATCAAACTCAGTATATAGGACATCACACAGGTATGAGAGGAGGTCTAATCAGGTAACATAAGTGAAAACACCTGTGTAGATGGAGCGCTGCGTAAAGGCTTTAGCTACTTAGGCTCGCTTAAAAACCATGTCAGCCTACAGCTGTCTATAGCGGCTGGATAGTTATTCTGTTGACCTATTTATGATCATGAATGAATAAATAAGACTTAAAGTCGCAAGTCGCTAGCTGCTCTGTAAAGCTGTACTTAGGAACAGCGATACTTTGAGCAAAATGCTAACGTTTGGAAGCTGAGGTGCTCACAATGACAATGCTAACATGCCGATGTTTAGAAGGCATAAAGTGTACAATGTTCACCATCTTAGTTTAGCATGTTAGCATCCTACCATTTAGTAGTTAGTGCTTAACACAAAGAACATCTGAGGTTGGTGTGTGTGTACTCCAGAGTAGAGGAGACATTGACTCAAAACCACTAAAGTGAACATCATGGTGGCGCTATAGAGGAAAAATCACATTACCAGGGTCACCAAAGTCAGTTCAAAATGTCATCACAATCCATCAAAGAGTTATTAGATGAATGAATAAATAAGTATTAATAAAAGGGGAAAGTCTAGACTGTGTTCATCAGTGCTGTTGAAGAGTGTGGTATATCTCAGGACAATCCAGCCTGAGAGTGTAATCATGAAAAGCACAAGTGCACTTGTTATCAGGAGACATGCTGATTCTTTGATAAGGTCAGTGTTGCACATAAGTACCGGCACTACTCAAAAGTTTGGACATTGTTTCAAGGCAAAATTCTAAATATGCATCCACAGGATCAGTTTTACATGTCACATAAAATGTCAATCTTTCAGTCATTGTTTTTACATTTTTTTATGTTTACTAAAATGGCGAGTACAGTATTTCCAAACATTTCAAAGAACCACTAATTTTTGTGTAACTGCAACAGATATTATGATGTACATTATGTGCCACTAGGCAGCGTGAGGTACACTAAAGCCTGCTTTCACACACTGTGTTTAACACAGTTACAATACTGATGCAAAAGTACCACAACTACCACAAACTACACGTTTGTCACTGCAAACAAGAAGAATATCTACAGATCTCAGAGGCAGTAAATACTTTTTCTAACAGATGGAAATAACAGCAACCGTAAACAATAAATAGAAAGATTTTCACAAATAATTCCCTTATCCTAATGAAGCCAACAAACTCATTAAGAAATGCTGAAAGTGCTCGCGTCGTCATCCGTTTCGTTGCCCCTCCTTTTGGTTTGGCCGCTCACCTCCTCCTGATCTGTGACCTGCTCATTGCTCTCATGGGATGAATCCTTTATCACGCTGTAATACATCGGCACGTTGTACTCTGCCGCCTTCCCCTTGTGTCGCCAGCTGCACTTGCAGAGCTTTTTGAACGCGACACGAAACTTCTGAGACATGAGGTTGTAAATGATGGGGTTGATGGCACTGTTGGTGTAGATGCACATGCGACAGAAGAGCAGGAACCAGGTGTTGTGGTAAGGCGGGTCGATAAAGGAGTTGACCACCACCAGGGTTCGATAAGGCATCCAGAGCACGGCGAAGAGGACGACCACCACAGCCAGCATCTTTGTTATCTGTTGATACAGAGAAGGAGACAGAGGAGCAAGGAAACAAAGAACAATAGAGATGTAATTATGTGGCAGTAATGAGGAAGAGTAATTATTTGAACAAGCACGCTGATATGATGTCAGTGTTTGAGAACATTTTCTAATAACAAGAGTTTACAGCTATGCTAGTGGCTTTGTTAGGTTGTACCCACAGACAGCTGCACTAAATGCTAACATCAACATGCTAACATGCTAACAATTAAATTGCTATTAGTTTTGCAAGTTGTTGGTCATAAACCAAAGTATTGGATCTGATGATGGTGCGAGATAAGAAAGTCAGAGGATCACCAAGTTATTACAGTTACTGAATGTCTGAACCAAATTGCAATCCATCTAATAGTTGTAGAGACATTTCGCTCAAAATCACAAATGTCAACCTCCCGGTGGCGCTGGAGGAAAAATCAGGAGGTCACCAAAGTCAGTAGGATTCATCTTCTGAGAACCATGAACACCATCCAATAGTTGTTTGCGATAGTTTGATGAAACCATTATGAAAAATCATACATTTGAAGGAACAATTAAGATTTTGAGATTCCTGGCCTAAACTATATATTTTTTCAGATCTAGCTAAAAAGACACTTACACAGAATATATTCACAAGACTTTAATTTTCATTCATGAAGAGAGATTATTGTCTAAACTGTGTTTTAGCATTTACTGTACCTGTTTCCTTGCAGAGACCGCACCTCTGTTTGCCTTGTTAGTGCTGCGGGAGTGACCCTGGTGAACCGACCCTCCTCCGTCGTTCATGTGCGAAGGCAGAGGGCTCATGAACAAAATCCTGGCGATGAGACCGTAAAGCACAGTGGCCACAATGAGGGGTATCACATAGAACAAAGTGAAGTCCAGGAAATAGATCGGCATGTAGAAGTTCCTGGAGACGCGGTAGCCACATGTGACGACCACTCCGTTGGTGTAGACGGTTTCATCTGTGTCCACTAAGAAGAACCACATAATGCAGTAGAGTGAGGTGAAGACCCAGACCGCGGCTATGATCCTCTTGGCCCGGGAAACGGTGCATATGAATTGTGCCTTCATGGAATGGCAAATAGCGATGTATCGCTCGATGGTGAAGGCTGTGATGGAGCAGGACGACACGTTGATGCCCAGGTACTGAAGATAAGTAATGCACAAGCATCCTGTGTATCCGTATATCCAGAAGGCTATAACATACGAGATATTAGGCAGCCCTGCAGCAAGGAGCACAATGAGGTCTGCGACAGCCAGACTGACGAGGTAGCAGTTAGTCGGGGTCACCATGTGTTTAGTGCGCAGCACAACCAGCACCACCATGATGTTGCCGGCAATCCCAATTATACAGATGAGCATTGTCAAAAATATTGTTATGACCTGCTCTTCAAGAGGGTTCAGAGGTATTTCTGTCAGATTAACAAACTGAGTGACATCTTGAAAGATGGTTGTGTTGTTCTCCATTGTGTTTAAGTCCTACGTCCACAATTCAGTTGTTCTCCAGAGAGACAAAACAAGAATCCTGAAGACAGAAACAGAGAGAAACAATAGGGACTGTATAAAATGATCGTGCTGGGATGGGGGATTTGAATTAAAAAACATTTTTAAAGCACGGTGCTCTGCTTCATGTTGTATTTTACTGCTACCCTTGACTTATAGGGGCACGAAAACTGCAACATCTTCCCTCCGATCTAATACAAACCTTAAAGCGGCTATAATCAATATTTTTACTCTAACAATGTAATGTGAAAATGTGACAAAGTGAAAGGAGTCGCTCGCACTGATGAACCCACAGAGAATTATCACCTGAATCTGCAGCTCCTCTCCACTTTACGGAGCTTCATAGTGAGTTTGTGTCCGGCTGCAACTTTACTGTTTTGATTCATTCTCAAGGTTCTCACAATACATTCTCAGATTTAGCAGCCAGCTGTTCAGTAAAGAAGATCCTAAAAACTCACTTTACTCTGCTCAGCACCAGACAACGGAAACACACAGTTAAAGACTAGCTGGGGGAAATAGTGGAGCATTTAGCTGCTAAAGGCCCAGATATTTCCCTCAGGAGTCGGTAGAGACCAAAACAGAGCTAAAAGAGAATGAAAATTGGACTTACATTCATCAGGTGGACACATTTACGACAATTGCTCCGTAACTGCTGGATATTTAAATATGCAACTCTTTGCTAACAAACGTATTAAATCAACTCAAAAGAATATATGTCAAAGTTGTGTTGAAATCAGCTATTGCAGGTTTTATATATATTTAAGGGACAGTGTGTAGTATTTCGAGGGATGTGTAATATAATATATTCATAACTATGTTGTGTGTATAATCACCTGAAACTAGCTTAGAATGAGCCCTTCATATCCACAGAGGGTGCAGATTCTCTTCAGAGTCCACCATGTTGCAACGCCAGGGGGGTTAGCTGCTGGTAGAGATGACATTTAATCACCAACATCCACAAAGATGTTTTCTGTGTTTCTCACAAGTGATTAGTCCTATTAGCTAGTTGACTGTGAAGATAAAGTTAAGCCCTGGTTGTCTGAATGATAAAATGCACCTTAATGACCAAAAGCCATAATGTTTAACTATTTGATCCTTTTTCTTTAATAAAAGATCGCCCCCTGCTCTACCAGAAAAGTCAGACTGCCCTCAGCAAAAAAATAAAAATACATAACATTCCCCTTTATATCCCGAAAAGCAAAAGTACATTTCTTTCATTCACAGTTGATTCAGGTTAAGAAAATAAACTGTAAACTGATATATAGCAAATATTTTTAAGAGAAAAGAATGAGGAGCTTACCATGATTTGTAAAAGGCAGCTCTCACTCTGGCGTGGTAGCAGGACTCAGGTACAATCACCTAAGAAACACAAATGAATGCATATTCCTTCTCCGGAGTCGCTCGAGTCGTCCCTCCCTCTCTCTCTCTTGCTCTTCATCCTTTTTTTTTTTTTTTTTTTACCAGTGCACCCCTCCCTTTCTTTCACATCACACACCATTACATCCACACTGCAACACATTGCCTTGCACACAGCCACCAACTTAAAAATCAATTCCACCTCGTCACGTTA
The DNA here is from genome assembly GCF_004355925.1 of Anarrhichthys ocellatus. Classification (NCBI taxonomy): domain Eukaryota; kingdom Metazoa; phylum Chordata; class Actinopteri; order Perciformes; family Anarhichadidae; genus Anarrhichthys; species Anarrhichthys ocellatus. Next base: position 5,729,830 of record NW_022280035.1, on the reverse strand, counting down.
TGTCAACCACTGAGGCCAAGGCTGAAACCATAAACCCTGCAATTACGGAAAGAACAGAGGAACTAGGAGATGTTTCCCACCTACTACAGCTTCCTTCTATTCCCACCAGTCAGATGACGGTGTTGGACTATTGCAGACTTTCCCCACCATTCCTCATCCATCCCAGGTTCCCCCTATGCTTCAGGTAACATCCCATGAACTTATGAGAACATTGTGTATTTTATGTTGGTAACTTGCACTAGCAATTGGTATGTTGTTTGCTAAGTAGATTTATTTTTTGTCAACAATAGTGATTTCAAACTAAACGTGTTCCTCATTCAGACCTACTGATGGATTGTGTCCTTTTCAGCCTGTAGCTGATAATGGTTTATTTAGTTTCACTCAAGCAAGACTTACAATCTGAATTCAATCAACTGATATCCCTTGAATTTATATTTGTTATTTCATCAAATAATGTGAGTGTAACGCTATAATATCATTTTTTGCCAGGGCCAGAGTGTGGCCACGAATGTAATTTTAAATGCTCATTCGTCCCGAGGGTCTACTCAGGTAACAGAGCCCGACCTGTTCAGATACTTCATGCAAAACCTCCTCACTGAATTGATTTGGTTTTCTTCAGTCCTCTTTTGAGAAGACAAATGGATCATGGGTGTTGTGTTTCTTTCAAGAAACCTGTTGCGTCTTAGAGGACTGACAGCAGCGAAGGAAGGACCCCTCGTTTGTTCTGAGTTGAGACAAAGAAGAAAATCCTTTTCTATTCACAAAAATATTTCATTTGTCATCCAATTTTTTTGCTTTGCATCCTCACAAGTTAATTTTCAGTTCAGTTACAAATCCAATCTTGTTTTGAAGTGTTCGGTTTGTAGATGAAAAGTAAACATTATAGTCATAATAGAAAAGCTAGGCTTGTTTACTCATGTGTTAACTGCATTGATAACTTAGATTTAACTGTTTTCAATGTAGTCCGGTCGAACGCGAAATTAAAGCAGCTTTAAGTCCTGTGTTTTGAATTTTTTTACTTTACATTTGGACTACTCTGAATTTATAAGGATAATGTTCTCTAAAAATATACATATTCTGTCTTGTTGCATTTTCTATTGGGGGCTGAGCCTTTTCCTCACACCTCTATCTCTTTACATATAGTTGTTTGCTGCTTTATTAATGCTCTGAATGCCGTATATTATTCTTTTAGTTATGTTTTACAGTTGGGGCTTTAAAAACCGCCAACAGGGGTAGTAACGAGTCGCTTTCTGAAAATCATGTTTATCACCAATTCTCAGAAAAAGGTCATGAAGTATGAAAGTGATAAGGTTGAGTGTTTTTGAGCTGTTAAAGACAACGTCTGACAGAACACTTACCTAGATAACATTAACAGTATTCATATTTCCACACTAGACCGCAAACAGAAAAGACGGAAAATTAATTTGTGTCACTGTTAGTGCTTTTACTCAGGCCCTCGAACTACTTGTCTGCTGACGTTACTTTATACTTCTACTCCACTACTTTTCAGAGGGGAAATATTCTACCTAAATACAGTACTTGAGTACATGTACCTAGTTAATTTCCATCACTGGCTTCACCATCAGTAGCCTGTAATTCAACACACCATCCCCTGCAGTGATTGGGCATTCAATTGAAATGGCACTAATTACGAAGTAGAGCTTTTCTTGTGCCACAAGGAGACATCATTTAGTTAACATTTCATCTTCTGTAAAAAGGAAAAGGACATGGTTTTGCACAGATTCACGGGTAAGAAAGTTTCTTTAGGGACAAAAAGGAACCCACATCATAAGATTAAGAGTGTTGTTATACCTCTGAGGCTTTTCCAGCTCCTGGCACTCTACTTGTGTAGTAGATTCTGATACTGTTAAAAAACCTGCTCCCAATAGCTGTAAACATTAAGTAACAGAAGAAAAAGATCGTCCTCAACATCTTTCTCAAAGCTATGAAAACAGATTGTTATAAACCACTCTGAGCTCGGAAAGCTCTCTAAACCTTTTACTGCAGACAGGACTGAAAGTATGAATGCTAATGTATGACAGATGCTTGCATTTTCATAATTTCAAAGAGTCAGTCCAGGCTTCCTCTAATGAATAGATAACAGCTTCACAGAGGAAGCAAAAATCCCGCAGAGCAGTTTCTGTCCAGGTAATTGTTTGATTGAACTGCTGAATGCTAATAAGTAGATCCTATACTGTGTCTGAACAAATGTTGTGATTAGTGCGCTCGATGTCATGCTGTGCATCCAAAATGTGTTCAAACCCACAGACATTTATTTGAAGTTCCAGTTGAGATCCTACCGTTTCCAGAGCAAACATGCCAGTCTTGATTTTCGGGTAATGTCAATAAAATGAAAGATATCTTGAATATGTGTGGTTTAACATTTCACTAAGTGTAAACAACAACAAGTTGATACAGAAAAGTGATAATGTCAGTGCAAAAAAAGTTATTTTTTCAAACCTTAAAGCTACTAAAGAAGAAAGAAAATGGCAAGAATGGACATGAAGAGCTACATTTTATTTACATTTTTTAAAATAATTGATCATTCACTTCACTGCATTTCCATCAGCAATAAGCCCAGCGATGTCACACACACGAAGCAAACCTCTGATGGAAAATACATGAATAGTTTATCATTTCTGTGTGTCATCTTTACACAAACTGCTGGATTTTGAGAGTGGACACAAAGTCAGAATTAAAAATAGATGATAAAGAGGTATTCTATTATTATTCTGGGATTGTATCTTAAAATAAACTCCTGAGGGCTCGTGGGAGTTTTAAGCAGGGGTGTGCTGATAAAAATGCAAAACGTTTTCAGAGAAAGGAAGAGATTTTTTTGAAAGGGCACACTGATTAAAATAGGCTGGTGAATTATTTGATGTGCACATGAAACAGATTCATTTAATCTATTAAAGTCATCTAAGCCAATAAAATATTCATAACAACTGTAAGATCCAATATATTGCTGTTCATTTCAGGAGGTACGTATTATTCTCTATCCTCAGCTGTCCAAAGCACCATAGTGGCATCTAGTGGGACTGAGGGGTAAACAAAAGAAATAACAGATTTATACTGAACCACACAAGAAGATAAATGATACTACACACACACATACAGAGAAAAATATACAGTGAAACATCAGCTCTGTGACATTCATGTAAAATACAACAACAACCTGTTAGACAAACAAGATGGATGCAAATTGAGCTGATGAGGTGGCACATCAGGTTTTAGTCTGTCAAGTGGAGGCGCCCCTGGACAGGAAAAGGTGTTGTTTCACAGGATGCTCTATCTTCATTTTCTATTCAGCAAGAACAGACACAGGAAGAGCAGCAATTGATGTGCTAAAAAACTGAAAGCGAAACTGCACTGTAGGTAAGAAGACGAGTCTTCTTCCACAAACTGTCGGTCAGAAGACAGCTCTGTGAGGCTGTATTTAGGCACAACAGTGATTTGAGGCAAATGCTAACGTCCGACTGCTCCAGTTCCCCCATAATACTAAGGCTGGATCCCCCTCCGGACCCCTAATTATTGCATAATGTGGAGAACCAAACCTATTGGGGTGTTTAATGGACTGCATTATTTTGAGCTTTTCTAGTTTTAGTTCATACCGTGGTGGCAGAGGTTATCATACAAAGTGCCACCTGTTCCTCAGGACCGCTAAACATTCATAGCACGCTCACTGACAATTTGGGGTTCAGTATCTTGCCTAAGGAAACTTCAACATGTAGATTGCAAGGGCCAGGGATCGAACTGTCGACTTCCCGCTTAGTGGACGACTAGTGTACCTCCTGATATAATAGTTGTGCTTAATATTTTTGGTATCCCTAAAATCGCATGTGGCCCCAGCCTGGCCTCCACATTTTAAATGGTCTGGAACCGTCACTGTTGTCATGGCAAGACCTCAAATAATTGTTGAAATATGAAAGTGGACCAACACACACCAACATTGCTATCCCAGCATGGCTGAAATCATCCTCAAATAAATCTGGACAGAGCTGCATTGTCCAGTAAACGTTCACCCACGGCCAACCTCAAACAGAAATGGTCTCCATCTGCTTTGTTCTAGTCTCCTTCACTTGTACTTTCTTCATCAAGTACGCCATTTTCCTCTCCTCTTGCTCTCTGAAAAAGGATGCAGAGATTCTCCTTCGCAGCCGTCTGGCGTAAACCTCAAGGAACACTAGCGAGTAGCTCATCGCCCAAAGACATCCCAGCAGGAGTGTGACTCCCAGGTTCGGAGCTGAAGTCGTCGCCTCACAGAGCGATGGCTCGGGGTTGAAGGTCCACTTGTAATCCCTGTGGAAGTTTGTGAGCTCCCGTGTGACACAGGATTGTGGGATGATGCAGAAGGCAGGGGGGAACCACTGAACCTATCAGGAGATTAAAAAGAGCAAATACTGGAGGAAAAAGTGAGGAAGCAAATACTGCAGGAACAATAAAAAGAGCTGCAGTGATGTCTTACCTTATAATTGACACTTATGCTGGCAGATGTCGGTGGAAAATCCACTATCCACGGCACGATCGCCTGAACTATGTGATACACAACATAATCCAAAGCTACTATTAAAGTTATTGCAATGAAATATAATGTTACCACAATCAGGGATACGAAACAGGAGGTACATTCCTGACTTGTTATTTTGCAGCTTGTGGGATAAGTTTCATTTTTCTCTCTTTGCAGGAGCCCTCTGGAGATGTAGCCATTATCAAACTTAACTGATGCCAGATACGATTTTAAGTAGCGGGCAGACTCAAAGATTAGTATAGCCACAAAAACGGCAGCGAGGATCCTGTTCGACAGCAGTTTGTATTCTTTTAGCAGGTTCCTGGCATGTGAGAAGTTGACCTCTATCTGCGCAATCATCTTAGTAAACCTGCTTTTGACTTCTGACACATCCACATGGGTGAAATGATCCAACTTCCTCAAGTTGGTGACGATGCTCAAGTCTTCCCTCTTCACTTTGATGGCTTCCTCTACGAGGTCTCGCTTTGCGTTATTCAACGGTTCAGATGAGTTTAACAAAGTCTTTGTGAATCCCTCAGCGGTGCACTTTAAGATGCGAGCGACCACCCCTACGTTCACCGTGATATTGGGGACGACGTTCAAAACTAGAATCATAACAGAGGCTGTGATGAGGAGTTTGCGTCCCTGTTTGGTGCAGACGGTGGGCAGAGTCATGGTCAGCACACAGCGCAGGGGGTGACACAGGAACGAGACCAGAAACATGGCTACGCTGTAGATGCAGGCGGTCTGAATAGACGCTTCATGGCTGTATTTCAGAGTTTTTGACAGCCAGTGATGAAGCAGGCCGCCAGTGACAACGGTGAGTGTGAGACAGAGAGACAGTAGAGTCGCGACGTCTCTGCCGGCAGGTGCAGGTGCAGAGTAAACATCCCATAGATAAAGCAGGACAGATTTTAAAGCCTGTCTGAAAGATGCGGTTCTGTTTCTGAGGAAAGAAAACACAACCTGAACAAAGCTGAGGAATAGTTTTGGGAAATATTTGCTTTCTTGCAGAGAGTTAGATGAGAAACAGCAGACTGTTAGCTTAGCTTAGCATAACGACTGGAAACAGGGGAAACAGTTAGCCTGGTTCTGTCCAAATGTAAAAAATGAATAAAAATCTGCATTTCTTTTCTTTTTTTTTACTGATTAAACAAAGGAGATAAAACTTGTTCATTACTTTAGAGGTGTTTTTCTGACTACAGCTAAAGCTAACCGGCTGCTGGCTTCAGCTTCATATTGACCGGACAGACAGAAGAGTGTGATTGGTTGTCTCATTAAACTCTAGGCATGAAAGCAGATGAGCAAAACTCCCAAGATGTTACACTATTACCTTAAGTTTGAAGCTACAGGCGATTAGCCTAGCCTAGCAGAAAGACTAAGCTCAGGGGGAAACAGCCTGGCTGTCTCCAAAGTAGAAAAAAACCCTGCTCATAACATCTCTAAATATTAACTAATTAACACATTGTATGCTTGTTTAATCTGTCCAGAACAGAAATGTAAAAGAAGAATTTGTGTATCAGGATTAAGTATTTATTTATAAAAAAATCAAAAAAAAAAAATCCCTTAAAACCACATATTGACATGTTTCTCATGTGACTCTTGTCAAGAAAGCAAACTTATTTTCCAAAATGTCAAGTCAAGTCAATTTTTTTAATATAGCCCAATATCACAAATCTATACAGGAGCATGAATTCTGCAAAATATCACTTTGCATATACAATTGATTACTCTAAAAGTGCTGTAAAATAAAGAGTAATTTGAATGAGACATTTAAAAATTCCGGTTATGTAATTTTACAGAAAAATACTGCAATAATCAATGATGCAGGCCTCAAACTGTTAAATTTAGGCGTAAAGAAACATTATCTACAACTTACTATACTGTATAGCCAATATAGGACTAGCCTAATGATAGATAGATAGATAGATAGATAGATAGATAGATAGATAGATAGATAGATAGATAGATAGAATTAAAGAAAAGGCTAAATTAAAGATAAATAATGATTCTTACCTGACAGGAATAATAACATTCTCTGAAATAAACTTCATTCTCACAACTGATGTGACAATATGAGTTTAAGGAAAAGCAGGATTGGGAAGTGTTGTAGGATTATGAGGATTAAAAGAGGAACCTCTCTGAACAGTCACTGTCATGTTGGTATTTGTGGGTCGCCTACAAGTTCCCACGTGGGAAATGTAAACCATAAATGACACGAAATCATATGGACAGGCATGATACAATCACACGCACGCAATGTGACAAAGGTCACCGTCTCAGAACGTGTTGCAATTTTTATGTTTGTTTCAGTCCGCTCACACACTGTGTTATGCTGATGTAAGTGTGATCACACATAGTTAACCTGCTTGGCTTCTGTCTGTCGCATTACTAAACTGTTTCTGGTTGCATGTTGCAGGCCTTTACACTTTCCTCCAGTTACACAAGTATAAACCTTTTGACTGATACACATCTTCCACCGAAGTAATTAACTTAATAAAAGAAGTGTTGCGTCATATTTTCTTATTCTAACAGGACACAAATCAATAAAAAAAAGTAGGGCCAGTAATTAACATTTGTTCTGCCGCCTACCAGCAGTTGGTAGGTTGATAGAGTTCTATCCTCGGATTAACTGACATTCTGTTGATAGTACCAACCATGGCAGTTTAACGTTACAACCGCCACTTTGTCAAATCTGTGATAAATACTGACAACCTACACAACCTACTATGGAGCCAGAGGGAAAAAACAATTCCACAACTAGAACAAAGTTATATTTAACCTCCATAAACCTTTCCTTCACTTATGTTTCGTTTGAATACATTGTTGTATTTTTCAAAGTTCAAGACCAAAATTTGAACTTTCAGTTTAAATTTTTTTTTCAAATGATTACAACTATTAGCCTGGATTTGGCTCCATATCCTACAACCTACAACCTTGCTGCTAACCTAGCTAGCTGTCTGGAGCTGATGTGTTGCTAACACTGCATTCTAAGAAACTGATAAATTACTGTTGGGGTCTCTACATATTTTACTTCTACTCTTGTGGACTCAACTCTCACTCCTAACTCTTAAAAATCAAAGGTTGGTCAGCGCCCCTCAGCATCGGAGATAGACACAAGGAGGCACCCGGCTTTCAACTAACTCCAATTTAAATCCTCCCACAACATTAGTGGACAGTTATGTCATGTGACGTAGAATAAAGTGCACGAGAGTCTACTTAGGGCCAGATGACCATTGTTTGTGTCCAATGCAAAACTAAAAGTAAACGCTGACATTTTGTTACTTGAGTCATTAAGTCACATGAGTTGTAAGTGTCGATGCACGATGAGTCTTTTGCTACTGTAGTTTTGTTGCCTAATACTAACTTCCTGTGAAGACAGAAGTTTACTTTGAAAGGACACATGCATGTTGACACACACCTTGATACAGGTACAACAGGTACCCAGTGCGTCGATCTCTGATGCCAAGGAGCACTGACCAAGCGTCAGTATTTGACGAGTTGGAGTGAGAATGTGTTTGTGAACTATTTGAATTACTGTGTGGGACAATTATTCTAATGTCACAGTTATCCATGTGTTTGCTTGCTACTGAACTTATTCATTTTACAATACCTTTGGTTTAGCTCTTATGTCACAATTATTTCATCTTTTGCCCAACACTGTTTTTGCAATTTCACATTTGCTTCCAGTAAACATTTCAAAGGCGAACTGTTCTCTTCAGTCTTTATTACAAGTGTGTTGAGCTCACTGCATAGCTGTGCACCTCCACCAGTGAAGGCAGAGAAACTGTATTAGAGCCTCCCACTATCTCTCTCCTCAACACACACACACACACAGATTTGAAATATACAGTTGGGTACATCCTGTCTTGGTCTGTGGCTTTTGGTTGAGTATTTCATAGTTTTGCACAAATTAACCAGCCTTGCACAAGTTAAACATTGTTGTTGGTTATGACACCAAACAAACATTGTAAGTAATTTACAACGTTGTGCTCTCTCTGTGTGTACGGAAGTGAAAATGTGTTAAAATAGGTGCTAAACCTGCAGCAGTACAGCTATAGATCATCAAAACCTGAGGATTGAGGGTTACATTTTGTATCAAAACTAAAGCAGAATTCAGCTGTTGCAAATATTCTGAAAGCAAAGTCCTTCTCATAATGAACCTTAATGCTCTCCTCGCAGCCAAATGCATAGACCACATGCAACTAAATTAGCAATATTTCATTCAGTTTCTTTTATATCATCAAAATACAGACAATTTATTTGTAACAGCAGTTATATTAATGCAAATCACTCTATAACAAAATTCATTATTTGGATTCATTAACGTAGAAAGGTTTTTGAAAATATTGTTTATGTGCTGTGGATTTAAACATGTGCCATATAATACATAAAGGAGCAACATGATCTCTCAGGGATTCTAACCAAAAGTCAAAATATAATAATATATTTATATCAAATATATATTTAAAAATAATTATTCACAGAGGTATCTCTCATTCTTCCAGCAGAGGTGAGCATCAATACAAACAGCACACTCTGCAGTCTGACTGGTGTTTCTCTTCAGAGCTCCGGCTGTCGCTGTTGTTGAGGTTAAATGTCTCTCCTGTCCAATTTTAGGAAGGCAGAGAAATATTGTTGCTTGTTTTTATCTCGTTGCACCATTCTTATGTTAAAACTTGGAGTGTGCCAAAAAAATAACAGTTCACAGCAGGAATTCCTGACACTTGAGTGTCACAAACTTATTAAATGCATCATAACAGGTAACAGCTGTAGCTGCCAGACGTCTACACACAGACATTTGTCCCCGTTTAGTGTTAAATCTTTGTACAATCGTCGGATACTCTTTGGGTGTGTAATCAGAGCGTAGCATTGAGTGACAGGACAGGTAATAGGTGCACATCAGTAACGAGAGCAGACGTGTTAATGGGGTGTGCCCATTCTGGATAGGTGTTCAAGTCAAACATGGCAACACCCCACGTGTTCATGGCCAGAGAGACAGAGAGGATGCCCAGGATGTTCATCACAATGCCAGTTTTCACCTGAGAAGACAGGAGCAGAAAACATGAAGGTAGGGGATAAAAGGAACGTTACGTGTCTGGTGCTGCGAGGATCTTACCATGTCTTTGACCATGAGATGTCCTGATGCGAAGGCGATGGAGTTGGGTGGTGTGGAGACTGGCAGCATGAAGGCATATGAACATCCTATTGTTGCAGGTATCATGAAGTACAGAGGATTCACGGAGACGTGAATAGCCTGCAGAGACAAAGACAAATCCAGCACGTTTTTAAAGGTAGGATGTTAATCATTTCATTCAGACTTTCGCTGGCGCCATTATTGCAAACTTATTTCATATGGGAAAACATTGTTTAAACCCAACAAAGCATTGTTTTCAAAACAAGATCTGATGGTGTCCAAAGATACCAAATATGTCGGCCACAGCTGAAAAGAAAATGACGCACACAAGGTCTTGATTCTTCTATTTGATGTAAAATGGTGAGGCCATAGAGAAACTGCCTTGTGTTTGACGTGAAATAGGACGAGCAGTCTAATGCCACGCTAGCGGCTCTGTAGGTTACAGGAATTACTTTGGTCATTCGACTTTATCCTCTGTGGGCCATGAATGTTTGTACAACATTTAATGGCAATCCATTCAAAAGGAATTTCAGACTGTACCTAAAGCCTCATTGCCAGCTGTTATAATAACACAGTTTAATCTAAGTTCACAGCTAAATGAGGGAATTAATGTTCACTTCACCCAAATTCTCACTCACCTTTACGGCTATGCAGGTAGTTTGGGGTTAATTTGTGTTGAGGTATCCATTTCTGAAATGTTTGACTCCCACACAGTAGAATGGACGGGAATTATGTTTTGTTTCCAGATTGAAAAATTACATTCAGACCAATTAAAGGCAACATCTCAGTATCTAACAAAATCAGTGTCCCAGTAAATTTGGATAATTTGCAAAACACACTGTCAATAGTTTTCATTTATTTGGTAAAAAAAAATATTTCCAATGAAAACTGTTAAAAATATTACAATCTCAACACCTGGGAAAATGAAACCAAAAGCATATGAATGGCTACATATCGCTAGAGGTTAGTAATATGGGTGAACTTTCAAGTACAGTCCTGGGTCATCATGATCCGATATGTTTTTCATTTATATGATAACTCAGTCACTAAGCCTCCTATACATCCTGTAAACAATTCTCTGAGTGCGTAGTTTGCAGTATAGGCACCGCTGCAAAGTACAAAATCCTCCAGATAATGATTACTGACAACAGCAGTTAATGTCCAACAGGCTGCAAACATAAAAACATTTTACAACTCTAGTAAGCCTTTGACTAACATAAAGTACAAGGTCAGAAACAAACCCCGTTCCCTGTCAAATTTACGATTTTCCACAGCGTGTCTTGTAACTGCCAGTTCATCTACCTGACTGTTATCTTAATCATCAACAGAGTCACACAGCTAAAAGAGAGCCTCACCCACAATATGTCTTTAAGTTCTCTTACCAGTTCAGCAATGATGGGTAAAAATATGATAATTGTGGCAGTGTTGCTGGCGAACTCAGTGAAGCAGGCCAGGAAAGCAGTGATCAACATCACAGCTGCAGCAGGAGGGACCTCGGCCAAAGGCTGGAGGTGGCCCCCGATCCATGTGGCGAGTCCAGATTCCTGCCAAATGCCACAAGATTTGGGTCAAAGGTCAAAGATCAAATCTCAACATAATAAAGCAAAGTGGAGAACAGAACCGAGCAGAGCAGAGCAGCACAGAGCAAACAGGACAGAGGAGAGATACATTTATTACACAGACTTATGACAAGTAAACTTTTACAGTTTAGTCACTAATCCTGCATTCAGCAGGAAGGAAACTAAACTATTAAAGGATTAGTTCAACTTTTTGGTATACTTATTCACTTTCTTGCCTAGAGTTAGATGTGAATATGGAACTAGGGAAATAGCACCAGTATTTATATATTTACATGCATACAGGTATACATTAAAGGTTAGAGCGGTCCAATCCCCCGAACCACCAGGATAGATCTGGAAGGGGAAAGTGAAAACCAGCGCATGCCCCTCCTTCACTGAGGTGCCCATGAGCAAAGCCCATAACCCCAACTGTGGTTGTACTGGACAGCTTCATGTGGGAATGTGTGGAACTATGTGGGGTGTTGTAGGGATGTTCAATTGGAATGCGGTTGTAACAACACGTTTACCTCACAACCTTTAGCCATAGCGAAGCCGCCCCCGAGCAACAGAATGATATTCCAGGGAACAGACTCCTGAGCTTTCTTCCATGATAGGAGAGGTACATAAGGAGTGTTTGATGCTGAGGAAAAATATGGAGGGAAACAAGCCATGAGGAACTTCAATTCAAGATTTTGATGTTATTTATAATGAAATATGTCCATATATATTTATATGCACATTGTTCATGTATATGACATCACTGGTGTCTGCGGATTCGACATCAGATTCAGTATTTAGTTGGTCAAATCTGCACAAGTTACTTCCTGTACATACTTAATCATAGCATATTCATGTTTAAAACATTCAACAGAATAAGCATCTTAAATTAAAAGATTAAGCCACAAATCCAGAGTGTTTTATTTTATGTTTTATACATTGCTGACAATTTTGACGTTGTTGTTACTATTTCTGTACTGTATCCCATACATGGGTTTTTATTCATATATTTTGGTGAGATAATGAAAAATGTTCCATACTGGTTGAAAATATAGTTGTATTCTTGACCTATTGAGACGAACAAATGAGCCCCATGATTTGCTTATTTTTATTTTTTTTCCTCTTGCGTCCAGCAGTTTATTTGACCAGCTGAACATACTATACACAATCGCACACACACACGCACACTCACACGTGTCTGCAGCGCACACAGAGCGGATGCGTACATACTGTACTCGCACACAACACACAAACAAAAACCCCAAAGTGTGACAACATAGTTCTGAGAGATTATTGTAATCACAGAAACAGAGAAACTACAGTTTCAGCTTCAGACGGGAAATGTTCTCAGACTCTCTAATCTACATTATTAACATTCCTTGACATATTTGCAGTATTTGCAACAGTTGCGCTGGAAGATATATGAACAAATATTTGTTCATCAATATTAACTGCTGACTCTCCACAAGCCGCTAACTGGTTGCTTCAATTTGTTATCTCTTTGATAAATGATATTCTCACTTTGTTCCTTTTTACAGCCCTTATTGTGTGGCACAAATCTAATCAAATATGTTTATTTTTCCACGATAACTTAAATTACATATATACATATATGCATATAGTACTAGGTTAATTCATCGTTAACAGGGGTGTTGTTTATAGTAAAAGCTGACTGACCTTGAGGGTCAAACCACCAGCTCAGAGAAGGTTTCTGCGACGGGAAGAAGAACAACATGGACACAATGATCACACCAGTGACTGCGTCTGAGACGTACCTGCAGGGCAACGAGGAGGGGATCATTATCATACATAGAAACGGATAATTTCCAAACAAGAAATTATGTCATCACAAATAAGCTACTTTATTTTATTTTTTTTATCAAGTGCACCTTTCTTACCCTTTTTTAAAAAACACAGACCAGCCGGGGATGAATTTGGGATCTCTTGTGAACAGCAGAACTGCAAACAATACAAAAAAGAAAGAGATAGCTCCCTCTGCAAAACTGAAAGGGAAGTTAAAGTCAGTAAAATGGCTCTGTGATTAAAAAAAAAAAAAAAGAATGCACACATTCATCCTGTGTTGCATGAGATTTGAAGACATACACGAGTCCTCACCATATGGGCCCTAGTTTTCTGTAATCGTCCTCTATAAGAGCCCTTGCTCTGGCCTCGGCCTGAGCTCTCCGGTCGTGTTTCGTGAAGCACAACCTGCATAAAATAAAACAAATACAGTACGTGACAGATATTTCAAGGAGAACATTACTGTACTTGATATTTACAAAGATGAACAAACCTTGGTCATTCTGACAATAAACAGTATTTTCTCTCATAGAACCATCGAGACATTTTGCCTTTAATGTGTTGGCTCGAAATGGGATATCAGTCCAAATATTATTTTTAAATTATTTTATAAAACTTCTTAATCTGCAATAAGCAAACGTCTGACACCCCATTACCGTGCATTCAATCCCCCGTGGAGAAACGCAATCCAAATCCATCCCAAAAACAGGAAAACAATCATGAGCGGGAAAGCGAACGCAAACCAAGAGCCAAAGTTGATGTCTTCGCAGTCTGGAAAGTAGCTGTGAAACAAAGACAATTTTCTTCAATCTGCTGGAAAAGCATTGTTTTGAATGAAGTTTTTACTGTATAAAATGCTGTACAAAATAAAGTAGTTACCTTTTCAGCTGTCCAATCAGGATGAGGTTGGGCGTGGTGCCGGTCAGTGTGGCGGTCCCTCCAATACTCGCTGCATAAGGAATACAGATCAAGAATCCTTTCCACACCTTCAGTTGATACTCCGACTCCGATCGGATCTCCTCAGCCGTACTCTTGTCGCTCTGCTCTGTCCCATCCGTCCTTTTTCAAGTTTTAAGAGACATAATTACTTCAAATGAATTGTGGACAAGCACATGAACTCCCCCAGAGTTTGGAGAAAGTTATTTTCATCAAAAGAGTTCAACATGACTTTAGGAAATACGCATATTTGCTTTCTTGCCGAGAGTAAGATGAGAAGATTGATACCACTCTCATGTCTTTACAATAAATATGGAAATTAAAGCCAGCAGCTGGTTAGCTTAGCTTAGCATAAAGACTGGGAACAGGGGGAAACAGTTAGCCTTGCTCTGACCAAAGCTATAATCCATCTACCTCTAAAGCTCACTAATTAACATGTTATAGCTCGTTTTTTTTAGATTTTGCCCCTGCTTGCAGCTTTGATGCTAAGCCTCCTCGCTGTGGCTTCATATTTACCATACAGCCATGAGAGCACTATTGATCTTCTCACCTAACTCTTGGTAGGAAAGCACATATCCATTTTTCCCAAAATGTCGAGCTTCCTTTAAAAAACACCATTCAAACATCATTAGAGTTGCTGGTTTGAGGATGTTTAGGATTGTGTCAAACGATCTGAGTGTTTTTCTCACCCGTCGTTTGACAGCATTTGGTTTTCGGAGGGCACTGAGGGCAGTGAATGCAGCTTTACACTAGGCCGACCTGAAAGAAAGTGAAACAAAGGGTTTTTGTCCTGCAGTATAAACATGAGTCAAATCTTCAGCTTCAGCTCTGCATGATGTTCTGTACTGTTCATATTTATGACTTTAAGTTCACCCTGCATCATTAATCACTTACCACTTGAATATTGACTAACTTTGCATTCTAGGACTCAGTCTATTGGAAAAACTGTACGAAGTTCACAACTTAAGTTATATATTAAAGAACCGTGAAGACAAGCTTAAAACAATACAACCATCTTCTTTGCACATTTTAGTAACGTCACCTTTTGGACATCTTTTAATTAAACTAGCATTATCATTTTTTAATATATTTTTTGTCACCTCGGGGCAGTAGGAAACATTTGGTTATTTACACAACCAGTGAATATTTACTCTCTTTTAGCTCTGTTTTTGGTCTCCACTAACTCCTGAACAAAATATTGCACAGTGGGTTGATCATCGCGGTGAGAGTGAAAACAGTACCAGAAAACCAAAGAGATCAGCTGAAAGATAAAATGCTCAGTAGTACTGAGGGAAACTCATCACTAATCACTATACCTTTCACATTATGCGTAGTAGTTCCAGCCATTGTTAGAATAGCAACATTGATTAGATCAGCTCTAAGTAAACAGTCACATGTCAGGTAAGCGACATACAACGTACCATTTATTATATCACCCTCGGGGTCCTTTGTGCACTTGCAATTCTCTTTCAGGGTCTCCAGGTCTCCAAACAGACTCTCCAGGATGGCATTAGCGATAGGGAGCATCATGGCTGTGGTGGCGGTGTTGCTGAGCCACATGGACAGGGAGGACGTGGTCAGCATCATTCCCAGTATGAGCCTAGGAAAGTAATTCAATCTCAAATCAGTCATTTAAATCGCGATCATGGCTGCTGACTTGGAAGATGTTATTTTTGAAATAAGCACTCTCACATACAGGATAACATTTATATTATTTTGTCAATAAATCCCACAAAAAGTCCATGTATTTGTCTCTTTCTCGACAGTTTTTGACTTCCCTGCCCTGTCTGTGGCTCCAACACATAAAGACTGGACATACATTCACACCTATCTTTTTAAACATCTTTTGATTTCCTAAAACAGCTGGACACTGCACTTTTTATAGCAAACATTGCTCAAACAGGGATAAATAGTGTTTTTGTTTCGGACTATTTTCAGCTGCGGATTAATACACGTTGGGTGATAGTGAGTATTGTCAGCAGCAGGATGGTGCATGTTGGATCGACTCGAAATAAACTACAGAGCCCATATTCATTATAATAAAAGAACATGTTTCGTGGTGCAACTGTGTGGCTCACTGAAGTGTTTTTAATAGTTAGAACAATTGAGCTCTATGGCACAGAGGAATAAGATATAACAGGATTTGGCTATACTTGTAAATTCCTTGTTGGTTTTGTACTTTTCATGAGATTTGTTGGAAATGAGAAAAATGATAGAATTTCATTATTTTCTCACCAGGCTGGTTTTACGCCGACGATAGTGAGGACCTTCAGGGCGATTCTGTGATGCAGGCCCCACTCCTCGATGGACGACGCCATCAGAAGACCGCTGAGGAAAAGAAAATTGGTTTCGAGGAAGTACTGAGGGCAGACTCTTTTGGATGGAAGAATTCCCAGTGTTGGGAAGAGGCAGACCGGAAACATCGCAGTGATGGCCAGAGGAAGGGCCTCTGTGCACCACAATATAGCCATCAGCACCACCACATAAAGACATTTTCCCTCCTAAAAGATAAGCAACGCATGATTGTTAATGTTCAGCCAAATTCAGAGATGAGAAAAAAAAGAAGGAAGCAAGTCAACAACACAATTGTGTTTCACAAGTGATGGATTACAGTAAAATAAAGTACATGAAGAATAGTGTACAGTTCATTGTGGCATTTCTGCAAATTACTACTTTAACGGCTGGTTTAGCAAATAATATTTGACATATTTATTTTTTTATTGCTACAACTGAGAAACTTGTACTCTATTTAAGTATTTCCATTGTAAGCTACTTCATTGACTACTTCTACTCCACTACCTTTCAGAGGGAACTATTGTACTTTTTACTCCACTACATCTATTTAACACGCATTAAAAAAAACACATGATATGCTTCTTATTTTAAGGCTATGATATGATGCTGTACTAATTTGGTACACAAAGTAGAAAAAACTTTGAAAGGATCCGATCTGCATAAAGGATATTTTCTGATAATACTTCTGTACTTTTACCTCAGTAGTACAAAGGCTACTTCTTAGACTGTGGTATTTCTACTTGTATTGCAGAGGGTCTGAGTACGTCTTCCACCACTGAGCCTGTAATTAATTTAATTCATTTTCCATGACGAAAAGACACTCACGTGAACTAACAGCGTAAAACCACTCACCTTCTCCGGGAGAGTGAAAAGGAGCGGCAGAAACAGGAGAGGAACGAGCAGGACAAGCAGCTGTTTGTGGACGCACCACAGCTTCTTGGACACAACTGATATTTTCATCTCCCGAGTGAAGTGTTGCTCCGTTTGGAGAAGGAGCAGCAGACTGGCCGAGAGGAGTCAGGACGCACTTTGAAGCCTCTGTCCCACTTCACAGAAGATTAACTACGCCTACTTGTCATGTGCGTCGCAAGTGTGTAGTCAAAAGATACACAAAAAAATAAAATACGGGGAGACACATTTAAAACTTTAAAGCACTGTTGTATATTTCGAACTAAAACAAGCAAATATTTAAATGTGGATCTGGTTCTAATACAAACACAGGCAATCGTGAGATATGTCTATTTGCAAGATGCTTTTTTAGTAGATAAAGTAGTAATACAAAGTAGTAATAAAAGTAATAATAAGTAGTAAATGTATATATGTATATGTATATATATGTAGATATAATATATATATATGTATACCACTCTGATTCAAGGGCATGCAGAAGAAAATGGCAAAATGTGTGTCAGTTCCAGGATTTATTTCTATGGTAAAGTCCTGGAACAACAGGAGGATTACGAGCTTTAATTAAAGGCATCAATTTCATGAGGCAAAGCATGAGAAAAGAAGGATGACTGCTGGTGATGAGGGGTTTTAAAAGTGTTCAAAGTTTGACAAGGACATGGACAGGATTACACAGAGCGCATCCATTGACACTTATTGTGTCCTCCATGCCCCCCCCCCCCCCCCAAAGAAATGGTGGACATGGGTTTGTCTTTTAGAAGGGTTTACAATGGTACCATTTTTATAATATTGAGAGTTCTTGTTTGAATACAGGCATTTTAAAAGCCTGACTCTGTATTCTATGCCCTAAAAAGGTGTTCACTCCCTTTAGACCCTCTCACCCCATGGGCTCCAATTCAACTGCATTACCTACACTTCACCCCTGATTTGGGTTAAAGTAAGTAAGTGATGTTACTTAAAGCTACTGTGTCTGACAGTCTGCTCCATGCAGTCCAGGTTCTGGTTCTACCATGCCTCCCGTCCCTCCAGAGGGCCCAGCAATACGACACCTAAGCCTGGTCTTGGTCTGTTTGAGGTGGGGTGTTCACTAGGCTGGACAGCCCCCTGGCTTTATCCCACAGCACCTAGCCTCTAGCAAGCCCCACTGTGCTCTGCTCCTCCACCAAAGAGCCTCAGGGAAGTCGGCGGGGACTGCTGGCAGTCTTGTGGAGCATCTCTTGAGAGACCTCCAGCAAGCTCACAGCGGGGTTTGTAAGCCTGACTTACTGGCTGGCTAGCTATCCACCCCCGCAGGTGCTAGCTTCCCAAAAATGCTGGCGCAAATTTTCGATTCACCATTAATCTAAGTCACTCCACACAGACCTGTAGTGTTTAATGAGCCAGTTAGCATCATAGCTATGGGTAACTTTAACTTTAAAAGCAGTCAAGAGCCAATCAGAAGCAGAGTAGGGGCGGGTCTTCCAGGAAGGCAATGCATGCCGGTTAGATATGTGGCCAACTTGATCATGACTTGGTCCGAGGTCATGATAACCTCACAAGATCGAAGCAGCCGCAGTTTTTAGAGCCAGACGCTGCAGTTGCTCTCCACCGACGCCTTGCTGTCAACAGATCAAAGACCTGATTGGTTCTTAGTTTTGACAACAAACAGGTTTTGTTGAAAATCCTAATTTTCTGTGTATTTGTAATATTCAACGGTAGATTGTAGGCCATTAGACTCATGTTGTGCAATGAAGGTTTAACCTGTTAACAATAGTATCCAGTGTAGTTGATAATAATAATAAAAGTAATGAAGGTTATTTATATAGCACTTATCTAAATGAACATTGATTGCAATGTGTTTTACAAGACAGACACAAACAGAACAAATGATAGTACACAATGATACACACATTTCTACAAACACAAATGTGGTCTGTAAACCACAGATAGCCTGAAGATGAATCCAACAGGATGTAAAGGTTTCTGTGACATCCTGTATTTAAAGGCTGCTGGAAACTGTCTGACTTGACTGCAGCTTTTTGTCTCCGACTTGCCGCTGCTGCCGCCTGACCTTGTCCACTTTCCAGGCAAGGCGCAGTTCATCTCGAACGAGACAATGAACGATGTATTCAAGTTTGAAAAGGTCTAAAGTTTCATATTATCTGTCACTTTTCAACTCCAGTGGAGGAGATAGAAATGTGGCCTGGACCATGCTAAAGGAATAAGTGTGCACTTTTAAGAGTTCTTTTTTATTTAATTAATAAATTGATACATTTAAGAAACAGCTATTAGAAAGTGGCCCACCCAAATGGCAGCAACAAGCACTTTGATTGGCCAGCGTGTACGGTGTCAGTGCTTTCGATTGGTCAAAGCAGCTTGTTGTCTGGTTCACGTATCAATTGTCATTTGATGTGTGCTATTTTTTTGTTTCTTTAAAATAATTGGAAAATTACATAATTAAATAAAATAAAAATAAAGCCTTTCCAAATTGTATTTGTGATTACATTTTAAAGTAAATAATTATCTCATTAACAAAAAGATGGAATCAGAAAAATATTTTTCACCATCTATATCTGTCTGCTTTTGTTTAATTAAGTGGCCGATGTATAATTTCAAAGGTACATTTGATTAATCAATTCATAATATATTTTATTAAACACTCGTGAAAGTTTACAATTATTACTCTGGCTCACTTCATGAAGCATCATATTGCAATTAAAATAATTTAAACCCCGTTTTAAAACAGTTAAATTCTTTAGAATAAATCTTGATGATTACGTTGATTTTAGATTTTGCTGACTGGTGGTGGTGTCATCTGAGGATGGGCCAGTAGGTGGTGATCTGTGCACATTTTTCTCCACTATGTACCTGCTGAGCTACACTCAGTGTGATGCCTCTGTTGTGATTTCAAATCAATATTTTCAAAAAGCAGTGATCCATTTAATGCCTTTCCTGTATTAGTTTGACTTTGTAAACCAGGAGGAGAACTCAGCGGTAGATGCTCTCTCCCTCACTGTGATGATTAGTGGGTTTTACTGCAGGTGTCTGCAGGATAATAGCTGCTGGATTTCTTTACATGCCCATACAGAGGGAAGTCAATACAGACCGAAGAGCATGAATACAGACTTTCAACATGCAGCACTTTCACATCACTTCTTAAACAGGAACTGCACTCAGCTCAAGAGGGCTTTGCTATTTAAAAGAGAGGCCGAAACTTACTTTTTAAAGATAACGTAACAGCAATTTACTGTACATCTGATAAAGACTTGTTGAAATTATTGGTGTTTGTGGTGCCACTTCAGAGTGAAATTCTCTTTGAGCATTTGATTCTTGACAGGAACTAAAAGGACAAAATGAGGTGAGTGAAAATACAGTTGCTGAGTTTATTATTCAAAATGAAATGCATTATTTTACATTTATAAACAGAACAATTAAAAACATGAATCACAAGCTGACCGTTATCATATCAGAAGTTTGTTTAAATCCCTGTGCATCGTAATCAGGTAAATTCAATGTTACAAGATCTGCTATCACAATATGGGCCATCATCTGCTCTTTACACCTGTAGCGGTGTGTGCGTGGAGGTTTTTGTTCCTCCTTTCATGTCTGTTCCTGTTTAGTTATGAAAAACCTTTCTGGTTCAATTGACCTCTTTCATGCCATTAAAAAATGCAACATGTGGTTTGGTTTAGTTCAGCACAGTGACACATTTTTACAAACGTAACTGGGAAAAACAAATATATGAATATCTCTGAAAACAAAGTAAAGTAGAATAAATAAGAATTGCAAAAATAAAATCACTTGCAATTGCTAACTGAGATGATTTGTGGGTCGATATCATTTCACAGGTCAGCTTCACCACTTATGCTGGCGTCGTCTTGAGGACCTCTTACTGACAGCTTGAATAACCTGCACGACCAGAAAAAACAAGAGACAAAACAGCACAAGACAAATCAAGTCAGTGAATTGTTTAACTGGAAAGAAGCCCACCCACTGTTTGTTCGAAAAATCCCTTAAGGTGGAAGTGAACTGCTGTTAGAGGAAATGGTGCCTCAGAGGAGGAGTCAGCTCGCCTACAATCTGTCCACAAAAACAACCAAACATGATAACGTAAAAGGTGTAAAAATCTCACAGATACAAACAGCTTTACTCCTACAGGATATGGGGTTTCCAAACCAAAGAAAGAAAATACAGAAACTAAACTGCCATCAATGCTGCTTGATTTTCTGTGTCAAGTAGAATCATACAAAGTGTTACAATAACACATCTGATCATGCGTATTTCCTTTTAAAAACTATCCTCCCTGTCCACTTTATTACACCAATACATTCTAATGCAATCCCATGCAACAGCTCAGCCATACATTCTACCTCTGCACAGATAATTATGCTCAGTTTGTGTTGACACTGTCAGAGAGGTATTCATTTAGCAATATGTTTACTATCAAGGTCGTAGTTAGTGCTTGTCTTGTACTGGACTACATTGTATTGAAATGTGTTTCTAATATTCCTCTCCCTCTATGTTTGTAGGGGTCGGCATATATACAGTATACGTAATATATCAATAATATATAATTATGATATTATTATAGATCTTATTAATAAACATATCGTTGAATCAATACCACTCTGATAGTGCCAACAAAAACAAAACAGTATTAACTTTGTAAAGGGAGAATTTATGGCTGAACTATTGTGTTAAACTGTATTACATTTTACAGGATTATCTAATAAAGTGTCCACTTAGAGTCAAATACAACAGATCAACAAGTCCTCCAAATAGAATATTAGGTTCGGTTCAGACACAATTACAACTTGGCCAAGAGTAATTTACTTCTCATTGGAATGATAGATGAATCTTGGTTATAGGGATATAAACCTTCCTCTTGTGGTGTTCCTCAAGGATCCATTTTAGGCCCCATTTAACTGGAATCATATACTTCCACAGAAGGCTGTGCTAAAAAAAACACTGTTCTACAGCTGTAATTCCCCTTCAAACCCAGGTGACGTGCAGAGGGTTATCAGAGTCACATTGTGAATCACAAAAACATGTTCTTGCTAACAAAAGCATCTTGACACAGATGTCTTCATTTTTCAAATCTGTGTTTTAACCACTATTCTTTGGTTTGCAAATGTCCGTAACCATGCAAGAAATCTCTGTTACTTTTCATTCTGCTTTAAATTTAATGGGTTTTCAGTAGTTTGGGTTGTAATATTTGTTACAGGATCACTCAACACAATATCTCTTTAAAGCACTACATTGATTGGTACAGTACCTCCCCTATTCCACCGCCAGACCCCTTAAATGCTTTGACCAATTCCTCCTCTTCATTACACATTCTTGGTCATTTAAATTTTCTTTATCTACAAAGCACTTAGTTCAGGTGTTTTATGAATAAATGATTGCTTCATAACCTGTAAGAAATCCAAACAAATGCGTGAAGATAAATAGAGTATATTTACCCAGATGCTGATTAGAGATAACACGATTTTGGTGAGGCCCACTGCCGTGTAGCCTACAATGCTCCACATGGCTGGTATGTCTTCCTCTTGTTTGGGGCAGGGCAGGACGGGCTGAGTCGCGTTCAACACAGTAGTCATTATCGTTGTTATCGTGTCAGTCTGGGTCACACACTCTGTATTTAGACAAAGAAATCAGTCTATAAAATAGATATTTCAGTGCAGACAGGTAGAAATCTATCACAGCAATAAGTCTTGTTTGATACCTAGATCTCGTCAAAGATTAAACATTATTTCTTTAAAAAAATGCAACTGACAATTTCACAAAATTTCTGCACTGACATGTTTTTATCTGAAATAGGGATTGTTTCACCAGATGTAATATTTGTCTGTTGGTTTACATTTTGTTTTACCGAATGGTAAAATACATATGGAGGCAAATGCATAATTGTCACAGTGGAAAGGAAAATATTGAGTGGGTTTGAGAAGATGGATGAAGATGGGTGTTTCCTGCTGTTTGATGTGGCTCAGCAAGTTCTGTGACTGTTTGCAGATGCAGAGGTTGAAGCAGACAAGTTTGGGTCATAAAAGTGAATTCATTTAAAAGTTAATTAACATGATATTGATAAAGTTCTAAATTTTTGGTGCATCTTCAAAAGTTGTAACCAAATACCTCCAACACACATTTCTGAGCATTAGTATGTATTTAACCCTCTACCCCATCAAATGCATAGTGAAATATGACTGTGCATTATATATGGTATTTAACAGAGTTTAATTCCAATGTTGAAACTGTGATACTAACAACAATTACTTTGTAGACTTTAAATACTTTTGCAACTTGCTTATCCTGCAACTTTTATTGTCAAATATCTACCAAAAACATCTTGTCATTACATAAGAAATCCCAAATTTAGAGATTAGATATCACAACAGTTGTCAATATATCATCCAGATATGTGTGTAGCTCAGTTGAGATGCTTTAATAGAGTGATATAAATCAAAGCTTACCGTGGACCGTTAGGTGGACTTCATGATTCTGATTTTGTTGCCCCACTTTCGCACTAATTTCACATTCGTAGGTGCCCGAGTCTTCAGGCGTCACACCGGGGATCACAAGACTGTGTTTCTCTCCAAACCTGGGGTTGGGTGAACGAATGCTTTTGTACTGCCTAGTCTTGTTATCTTTACCCCTCCTGATGATGCCAACTTTTGTTTTGTTGAGCTTGTTAAGCTGTAACCAAAAAGTCATCAGTTCACATCAGATTAAATGAAAGTCAATGACACACAATCTATCAGTCTGGAATGAATCGCAGCTTAAATTTAGCAACATTTATGAATTGATTCACTGACCTTGTACCATGCCAAGGAGAGGAAATCTATGCTGTTGGTGTCAACAGCTGGACACATCACTGGAACATCTTCAGAGCAGTTTGCCTTAATTTCTGTCTGACTCTGGGTTGTGTAATGTAGCAACAACAGCTGAGATAATCAACCCGCAAATATATTCTATTAGTGTACAACAGCATCAATGAACTGAATGATTTGTGTCTGTGAAGGAAATTATCAATAACATATGAATTAAATATCATGATTATTATATCATGAAAAGTCAGATTTAACTCACCTCAATGAACAATACCTTCTGGGACATGGTTTCTAACTTCATCTGTCACTTGAGTGAGCTGTAACAAGTTGTGTTTCTTTTTCACTTCTCTTGAAATGGAGTAACATTATTTCCTGTAAAAGGGGCGCATTTGAGCTGAGGGGGCCTGACAGAATGTGCCATCAAGTGGTGCTTTAGAGAGGTGTGTCATTACTCATGTTCATAAATTTGTTGATTTTTATAGGACACAAGATTGGAGTTTTGGGTCACTTCCTTAACACCCACAGTTCAGTTTAGTTCAGATCGTCGTTGCGCCACAAGAGGATTTTGTTTTCAGGAAGGCAATTTAAAGAGTAATCTGAAGGGGGCTCCACCAGTTTTACACAGGAAGTTCAGTGTATTGCCTCACATCAGCTCATCAGCTC
The DNA here is from genome assembly GCF_004355925.1 of Anarrhichthys ocellatus. Taxonomy (NCBI): domain Eukaryota; kingdom Metazoa; phylum Chordata; class Actinopteri; order Perciformes; family Anarhichadidae; genus Anarrhichthys; species Anarrhichthys ocellatus. Next base: position 5,705,224 of record NW_022280035.1, on the reverse strand, counting down.
GCAGTATCTAGATTGCTGTTTTAACCCCAGTGGTAGTTATGCTTCCCGGTCAACATTTGTTTATATCTCTAGTGGTTCATTATCTTTGTCCCTTCTGTGTTCCTGCTAAATCATTGGATCGCTCATTCACACAATATGAAAATCTTGATTTTGCTGACCTCCAGTGGTTTAATGGTTGAGTTACGTTTTAAAAAGAACTGGTTTGTCCAACTTGTGTTTATAGTTATAAGTTACAAGGTAAAAAGGTTGGTTGATATAGAGGCGCCCGCGACACTTAAATATGGATATTATGGCAAATATTTTCAGACAGTCTCTCCTGGAAGAAATCTTTTGCTTGGTTGTTCACATCAAAAGGGAGAGAATATCTGACCTTGCTGCAGTGATGTAGAAGTGTATTCAAGGGTGTGCAGGTATATTCTGACATCACGGTTGGATGTGGTTACAGGTGCAATAAAGTGTAGCAGACACTTTCAAACCAGAGAATGTCGTAAACAAACAAAATGTAAGGCAACAGAAGACAGCAGACATTTGTAATACTATTCAATTTATTTTGTGTTGCCCAAAATCACAAATTTGCCTCAGAGGGCTTTACAATCTGTACACATACAACACCGTCACATCGGTACAGGAAAACCACCCAAAAAAAACCTTTAAAGGGAGGAAAAATAAGGAAGAAACCTTATTGGGAGAGCAACAGAGGAGGGAACAACATAACAGAGTTACAACACATTCAATGCATATGATATAAATGATTCAAATAATGAGAGTAATAAGCAGAATAATGATGGAAAAATTACGACGACTAAAACTAACAGCAGCAGTAGATAGAGCAGAATAATAATGATAATAAAAGCAGTAATGGTATCGGTAATTGTAATAGTTATGTGACTAATAATAATGATAATGATGGTAGCAGTGGGTGTCAGCAGGGCCACGGCAGGAGGCAAGACCACGGTCCATGTATAACCACGATCTAAGGAAACCTGGGAAGCGAGGAAGACTCCGGGGAAGAAGCAAAGTTAGTAATGTGCATTAATGAGACATAAATTCATACAGAAGGAGAGAGAGAAGAGGAGAGAGGAGCTCAGTGTATCCTAGGGAGTCCTCCGGTAGTCTGGTCCTATAGCAGCATATCTATAGGGCCGGACTAAGGCAAACCTGAGCCAGCCCTAACTATAAGCATTATCAAAGAGGAAACACTTAAGCCTATACTCTCAAATGTGGTGGGTGTGTCCGCCCCATGGACATATGAGTAAGAATAAAGAAAAGACAAATTATAGGATAACATATAAGTGTTGTATGTGGGTCAGTAAGATGTTTCTCCACTGTCTGGAGGCTCACATAAATCACATACACACACACACACTTATGAGGCTGGCTCATCCTGTTGTTTTCATTGCAGGGAACTCCCCATTGTCTCCCTTCAAGCATATTATTTGTATGTGTCGCTCTTGTTGACAAAGGAGGTCGATATATGGTTATTAATAGCAGACTGGCTTTATGGAAAAGGGAAGAGTGAGGTCTTTGGATTCCACCATCTGCATCAAACAATACCTCATTCAGCAGCAGCTGGCACAGCAAGTGCTGGGATGTAGAAATATACTGATGTTAACACAGAGCATCATTGGAAATGAGGATTTTTCCGCCGCTTCCTATTGGACACCGGTAACTGCAGCTGTGAGCGGTTTTAGATTTATGACAGTGAGTAATCTAAGCATTGAAAATGCGTAAATACAAAGGCATGATACTCCTCACATTTTTTTAAATATCTCTCACTTGGTCGATCACTGCAGCTGCATTGAAACATCTTAATCAAGCACAGGGGAGTTTTACAGTAATAGAATTACAAATGTGTTAAAAGGAAAACGTGAGGTCATAAAGGAAGTTCATAAGACTTATCAGAGTTGTGATTCTCTTAAGGCTTAATTGTTGGTTTGAATGTGAGTGAGTGCATGTGTGATGTGTGCATGCATGTATATATGCATGTTCTCCGTGCTGTAGTTAAAGGGCGTTGCACACCACAGTAAATCCCAGAGGTTGTTAGCACGCCCAGCTGCTGGCGAAGGTCTCCATGTTTCTGTCAGCGAGGTTGTTCACTGCACACTCTGTAGCCTCTGATTGAGGAAATCCTCTGTTTGCTGAAATGAAACGTCCCAATGGTTCCGCCGTCTCTCCCACAGGTCCTGTACATGGAGACTTTCCCATGAAGACTGTGCATGTTTACTAAGTTTTGACAGATATATAGCTCTTTGATGGACCTTAACACTACCAATGTTTTAGGTGCTGGGGAGGCTGATATTTTGAGATAATTCTCACTATTTTTAAATTCAACCCTAGAATTTAACAAATCAAATACTTGTTTGGTTAAATTCTATAACATCTTTATTGTTTTACCAGAGAAAATGTCATTCTCTGCTCAGGTATTACTCCACTATATCTTTACATAGCAAATAGTTGTTTGCTGCTAAATGAAGGCTCTGAGTATCATCTAATAAACCTTTAAGGCAGACTGACCAAAGAAACTCTGGAAAATACTATTTTAAAAAGAACATCAAGACAACCTAAATAAAGCCCAATATATTGCAAACTAATAATCATCTTTCAATCTAGATGATGACACACAAACCACACAAACATACTATAATGAATATACAGTATGCGGTCCGGCATGCCTGAGAGGATGAGCAGAATAACTGATTTTATTATACCTGTTTTATGTGGATAATACATTGGTTCTGTACTACCGTATACCACTGTAACTGGCTGAAATGGTTCCTGTCTTTGTGAGGCTGCAGAGCTTCATCACACTGCCTGTTCAATTGTTTGTTTAAAGGAAGCAAAAACACCAAAAGCCTTTCGGTCTGTATTGCTGGATTCTCACCTCTGCCTCTGGGCTTTGGCAGGCTGCTGAGCGCTGGAGGTCGATTGTCCGAGCCTGCAGCAGAACTGAGCCGTGTTATGACGATCTGTATTGTTCCCTAATTTCTTCTCTGGGATTTCCTCTGACCAGCTCCCCCCCACCCGCCCATCCTATACTCACTGCACAGCCTTCCATCATCCTCCCTCTGTCTGAAGGCCTTGCCAAACTCTCTGGCACATGAAAACAATTGTTCTCGTATGTTTGAGGAGACACAACCGCCTCCTCAGACAGACTTTTCTCCCCCACAGAGGATCAGCTGACTGTCGGGCAGACAGACGTCCTCCTCCTCCTTTCGGAAAAGTGGTTGTGTTCAGTCAAATCGGAAGCGAGGTATCAGAGTCCTGAGCCACAAAGTGACTCAGAACCATTAATATCTTTGACATGCAGGTGGAGCGAGGGGCCATCTCCCCAGCCAGTGAGGGTTCGAAACATGCTGAAACAGACTGTGAGAGCAGGAGCTATTAAAATATTACCATGTGCAGGTTTGTCTCTAACAAGAGCTCTTTGGCAAGACTACAAAAATGCTGACGGTAAGCACCCATCTGGGAATCAGGACTGCGCTCCCAGATGATGTTGAAAAAAAGCGTTATATCCTTCCCGTTCCTGGATCATCTATCTTTTCTTTTTTTGTCGAGGCAAAGACGGGAACACGTTTGAACAGTCAGAGCAGTGATTTGTGGTTAATCTAGAGTGATGTTTTCATGGAGCCATTGCTCAACAGGAGTGCGTCCTAAACGCTTCCTCTGCTATTTGTTTAAATCAGTATCTGTGAGTCAATCAACATGAACGGGCTGAGATGTTACACTATGTCAGTTTCTTCTACATTTATGCACAAATAACTCTCTCAGAAGGTAAGAAGAAGAACTCTAAACACTGAATCTGTAACGTACAACAAAGCACTGAGCTTCTGAATGGGCATAATAAAGAAGACGCATTTTACACACACAATATTGTTTTGGGTTTAAAGTGAACTCTATTGTACAACTATACATTATTGAACTTCATTGCTGCATTGCAGTCATCTTGCGCACACACACACACACACACACACACACACACACACACACACACACACATAAATTGACTATCTAGGATAATACTGGACTACCCAGTACCCATGGGTAGAAATCCTCCTGAGACAATAGGTTGTTTGGGTAATTCTTTACTGTTGGGTTATTTACCCAAATAATTATGGTATGGTGGCAAACTGTTATAATCTACTCTACCACCTTTTTAACATACATGTAGTGGTGAAAGAAGCATTGCGATGTTTTCATAAATAAAAGTACCAATTTAAAAATACTCAATTACAAGTAAACATCCTGTATCATTTCTTCAATGCACTTAATGTAGAAATGTATTTGGAGTACATGTATATTATAATATTCAGTTTCGTTACTAACAAATACATGTCAGGGGAATTGAATGTTGTAGTTTGTCACTGTGGCAACTCAGATAAATAGTATAATACTGCATCATATCATGTTACATATGTATCACATAACCGTCACTGTCAAATAAATGCAGTGCAGTACAAGTATAATGTTTCCCTCTGAAATAGAAGTATTGCAGTACAAATACTAAAGTAAAGTAAGTAACCTAAAGCTGTACTTATGTACTTAGTTACATTCATCACTGCTCACATGTCACTATTTGTTACTTATTGTCACTAATATATGCATCCTTCCAACACAACATGAATCATCTTTTCATACAAATAAACATTTTAAGGTAAAACTTGAGTTTGTTGTGTTTAACCAACAGGTCATGTTTAATAACCACATTTTACTTTGGGTAAATAACTCAACTGTAATATGAAAAATTAACACGCTGGGTCAAAACAACCAGTTGGTACTGGGTAAAGTGAACCCAGTATTGCACTGGTGCTATATGTTTAACCCAGAGGTTTTAAGTGACACTGAGGCCATCCATCCTTCTGACCTGCATGAAAGGAAACAAATATCTTCTCTCTCTCTCTTTGGTCTCTGCATGTGTTTAGTGTTTACTTTAGGTTGCAAGAGTGAGTTCTGACTTGATACTTCAAAGACATGACATAACACCGCAGAATAAGATAATTCAGGAGAAGTGACAAGTGTTTGGTTGTTGCTGTTTTCATTTTCTATTTCTCCCCAAAACAAATCCGAAATCAAGGTCATTTCTCGTCTCAGGTAATAAAACTGGCAGCAGGAGGAGGAACTGCCGTCTAGCTTCATTTCATCTCGGCTGAAATTCTTCCTTCACAAAATCTCTTTTGGGATTAAGAGATGCGAGCGTCCGAGGAAGAGGAACAACTCACCAAAGCGAAGCAGTAAACCTTTGCAGTGGTCCCCAGGTGGATCCTCGCCTGTCGGACATGTTAAACAGATCCACACTGACCTTATTTCTCCCTCATCTCCTCTGATGGTCTCTGCTATCAATTTGTTACCTGTCATCTTGGGGGGAAAAAAAAAAACCGTCTACTTCCGAAGTGGTTGAACACTCACTATATTGGGCTGCTCTCACTGAAAAGCACCACCGGAGAGCTGTACATCTGGGTCCCAGTGCCGGATGAAGTCAGGACTGGCACTGACCCAAAGCCCGCCGCACAGAGAGTTGCTCAGAGAGGTCGGCTGTGCGCTGTTTTCCCTTCCTGTGCCTCCGTGACGTCTTCCTGCCGGGGGGAGCCTCGGGGAGCCATTTGAGGAGGCCCCGGGGCCCCGAGCATGGAGGACTTAGCACAGAAAATTCCAATTAGTCTGACAGGGCAGGTGGGGGATGTGGGGGGGTAGGAGGGGAGCTCAGACCCCCAGCATGCACCTTTAACTGCCTTAAAACACACTTTCTGTACAGCCTCCTGTGTCACCGGGGAGCCTCCCTCTGTCGTTTTGAGGACCGGGTCCGCAGTGTGATTCAAAGCGAGGCCAGAGAGGAACTCGGGCTCAGCTGTCTGTGTGTCCGCCTGTTGGACCGATCACTGCAGTGTCTTTTTCAGACTGGAGAGGACAGAGAGAGGCCCGCAGAGACTCGGCTGCTTTTGCTTAGCAGCCGGTATCTCAGCAGTTATGAAATGTTTCTCAGTGAAAGAGGTCTAAGTTGTCTCTGTGCTGGGGTGACTACAAGAGAGTATAAAAGTTGAAAGCTGACAAATCTTTGCAGAAAATATATAAGATAATAATTATCTGTCCTGTTGATAGTGTAAGTAAGAGCAGTATGAACTTCAGAGTGAATCTTCAACCTCTGCTGACAAGTGAACTAATCCGCTAATATAAAATCACAGAACGTTATCTTCAGGATCAACGGCAGCATTATATTTGCACCATTTTCGACGATTACACGTCAGCGGGGTTTCACTTCTTTGCTCCACCGTGACCTCTGACCTCTGACCCCATCGCTCTCTGTCTGTTGGGCCCAGAGCAGTGATTTATCCCTCTGACATACCAACAGCTGTGTTGGGGGCTCCGAGCAGAGTGTGGGCTACTATTTGCTGTGACTAATCGATAACAGACTTCAAAAAAACACCAATCGTGAGATCTGGAAAAAAAATACACCAGCCATTGACACCAGAAACCTTGAACCTTTGCTGAGGCTCTGCGGGCTTCACACAACGACGTCTTGGCAACATTACTGGAAACGGAAACAAGTGTGTGTGAGAGAGAGACATCTTTCCATAAAAAAACATGTATAAAACACATTTTATACAACTAAGTTGATTCCTAAGATAACAGATATTTTCAAATGGAGCATTGAACATGGGACATTAAAGTTGTCAATTTTGTAATTTATATAATTTCTAATCTGCAGTTGAGCTTCTTGTTATATAACAAGAGAACCATGCTCAGATCGTTGCTCACAGAAGTGAACATTTGTTTTTGTTTTCTTTTGTCAATTTCATCAACAGTGTTCCAGTCAATACCACAATCTGAAATACAGTATGTTTTGAAATGATTAACTTTCATGACTTCTTAAGTGTGTTTGCTCGATGTCAGACAAACCTGGGAATCAGGAAAAGAACTGCTTTTATTTTTGATAAAATATATTTTATTTAAAACTTTCGGGGGGGGGGGGGGGTTAAAAAAAGTCCATAAGTTTCCAACAAATGCACTGCATCTTTGAGAGGCTTATGATTAAATTTCTCAGTCAAGTATAAATAGTCTCTTCTTGGGTTCCATCATTTGATCCAGCATGTAAGTGTGTGTGTGCGTGTGTGTGTGTGTGTGCGCTATGTAACACCAGCTTCGACTCTTCCCTGAGAAAGTCTTTGAGGATTTTCAGGTTGCTAATAGTTCCCTGGTCTTCAGTCAGCGCCTCATTCGCAGCGGACCCATCCTTCGCATTTTTAAACAGTCTTTGGCATCCTTTATCTGAAAAAAATAAAAATTCAACAACATTTAATTTAAATGCCCCAGAAATTAATGTATTTAATGAAAATAATTACATAATTTTGACAGGATATTTTCTACAAATCAACAACTATTTGTCAGCTTCACTGTTTGATGTCACATTTATTTCAAAATGCAAGAGGAAGCTACTAAATGAGTTGTACATCACATTTTGTTTTACTCACACAGTAGTCAAAAATAAGAAAAAGAGAACATATGTCTGACTGTGTGATGAATTTCAGCGAGCGCCAAACATGTGCCGTGCGTAGAGTGCGTTTTACGCAAACCATAATGGAGTTATACAAAAGTGCTCATGATTGAAAGAGAAACAGATGCTGCATGACACGAAATATTCTCAAAAAGCACGATCAAACCAAAAGAGACCTGTCTGTGTTCACTTCATTATTTATTTTTGCATTTAAAATAAATTGGATTTGAAGCCGCGAGAGTAAAACAGGCATTTACCCCTTTTCTCTGGTTGCTCAAGCAGAAGGTGCAGATGGTCCGCGGCTTCAGCGCCCCGCTCTCTCCTTGCGCATGAACCGCGCCGAGGCACGGCTGTCCATCAGCGCCGCCGTCTCCGAGAAGAAGCTCGTTGGCCAGATGGGAAATGTAGCTGGACGCAAGTCGAAGCGTTTCAATCTTGGAGAGCTTTCTATCCACTGGCTCGGTGGGTATGAGAGTCCGAAGAGCTGTGAACGCGGTGTTGACACTCTGGGTCCTGCCTCTCTCCCGAGCGTTAGCTGCGCTCCTCTGTTTCACGACCACCGGGGGCTCGCCATCCAGTTCGCGCGAAATCCGTCTTCGTTTTTCGCTGGAGTCGCAGTAACTTTGCTCCGAGCTGCCGTCGCTTTCGCTGCGGTTTTCATCATCCTCGGACGTGATGGTCAAGTCTGAATAGATCAAGTGTGTCGCCACAGGCCGCAGCATGGCAAAAGTCATCTTTAAAAGTTACGAGTCCCGGTCCTGCTCCTCTGTAAGATCAGACCGAGAACAAACGCAGGGACCAATCCGGCATCTCAGTATGCAGGCTGCATGTAACCACCTGCGAAAAAAAAGGACGTTTTTAATAAAGCTGACCGACTTTCCACAAGTCAGTTAGGACTGGTCTATTTCAGGGATGGACGATAAGTACCTGGTCAACTGGGCTCTTATAGCTGGGTGGGAGGAGCTGCGAGCAGCACAGTGTTACAGTAACCTCTCAAGTGAAAACACTCACAAATAATAACTCAGCGTAAATAGGCCAAATTCTTATGAATCACAAATGCAGAATAAGTGTTGAATCGTACAGTGATACATTAAAAGAAAAAGTGATTCAGATGTAAACACACAATAGCAGAAATATTAAAGAAACATTAGCACTGTGGGATTTTTAAAGGGCTCATGCAGAACACCCACATTAAGCGTGAGTGTACTGCATATTATATCATTATTATCATGCACTGATATGTGAGTAGAATCTTAGTGTTGCTGGTGAAGGTGGATAAAATGTCTAACTTTATGTAATATAATGCTGAATAGTTTAGTCCACATAAACGCATCTGATCAAATGTTTTGCATGTAAATTTGTTATCAGCAAAGTAACTCATAACTATAGCTTTCAAACATAAGTATTGGAACAGAAAATAAGATGAATTTTCAAAGAAATGTACTTCAGTGCAAATACCACAAAATTGTACGTGCAGTATATGAGTAAATGTACTGCGTAAGTAAGTCAGTTAAACTTGCAAAATTCAAATGTTAATGCGATGGAGTCTTTAAATGGCATTTAGGGACTAAAGTTTGCTTTCCAGTTAATTTCCAGTTTATTATATTGTGATAGCCTGACATGTTTATGGTGCGGCCACCCACTGACACTTATTTCTTTTGGCTGGTAAACCACAAGAGCGAAACAAACTCAATATCTTCACACAGCTTGCTTACATATAATTGTGCAGGTGTTTGGAGAACTGTATGTAAATTCTGTGCCAATGGAAATTGTCAAGTCAAATGTAAGTAGTTCTTGAATTTGAATATCTTTTTCATGAAGCCTGGCTTAAATATTCGACCATGTATCACTATAGCACAGCAACAAGCAGGCTTACATTAGATGGAGTAAATAATCCTACTCTTAAGTCCCCATATTAAAAGGTCTACACTCTTAGACAGCAGGAGAAAGTTGAGTGTGAGTAAATAAACAGATGATCCTGGAATGGCAAGCTTGCTGCCCGGAGTTTAAAAAAACAAAACAGTGGCAAATGGACAATTATGTCCCGACAGTCTCCTCCAGCCACAAACAACCACGTGAGCCTCAACTGCATCAATAGTAAGACATCATACACCAAAACTGTCTGCTGGAGGAGTTCTGAGGTCCTACAAAGGACGCGAACCAACCAACCACAAGAATCTGCAGTGGCAAAGGCTGTGTGAAAATTTCAATTGGCAAAAACAAGGTTGTCTCTCGATGTGACTTCATACACAAACTGATTTAAATTAGTTGTGATATTTGATATGATGCAGTAATAACACATTAAAGGTCAAATCCCCTCAACTATCAGCAAAAAAATTTATGCTGCAAGTCTCAGACACTCGCTGCTGCTGCTGCTGCTGCTGCTGCTGCGAGTTTTATTACATTTAGAGTACATTGAGGGTGTGTCTTTGTGGAGCGTGTGAACCAGTTTGTGAGAGTGTGTTGACTTGGAACTAAAGACAGAAGTTGAAGCGTTCTTAGAAGAACTCTCCTATTTCATGGAGCTGTGAAACGCTCTTTTGCTGGTCAGGAAGAAGTAGATTAATTTACCCGTGCTGATGAAGCGACAGCATGTTGGGTTTGCCACCCACTGAGTCCTGTGTTGTCGTGCTTCACAGAGCTCCGACAACAGCAGCTCTGTCTGAGGAAGGTTTTCTATCGCTGCACTGCATGTTTTGCCATTTTATAGACGTCAACGTCCATTTGCCTGTCCATCAGTTTAGAAGATGGATTTTCATGAAATTTGGTACAGACATTCATGTTCCCCAGAGGATGAGTCCTCATGACTTTCGTGATGCCTTGTCTTTCCCTCTAGCGCCACCATGAGGTTGACATGTTTGGCTTTTAGTGAAATATCTCTATAACATTTATAGTCATTGCATTTGGTTCAAATATTCATGTTCCCCAGAGGATGAATCCTACTGACTTTGGTGATACGCTGAGTTTTTTGTGAAATGTCTCGACAACTATTGGATAAATTGCCATTGAATTTTTCACACACGCTCCTGTCTTTTTTTTGAATTAATATTAATAATGTTGGGGATCCGTTGACTTGCTAGTGCCACCATCAGGTCAAAGTTTATATTTGTCCAATATGACTTGCAAAACAAATGACATTTCCATCAGCCTCACTGTACTTTGGGTCTATCAGTGGTAGAAGAAGTACTCAGATTCTTTACTTCAGTAAATGTAGAAATATACTCTCTTAGAGTACTCCATTTACAAGGTTACATGGTTATTTTATTGTCATTGTACAACAGGGTTGCACAACGAAATGCAGATTGTAGTCCCATTTTGCTATATAAGAAAAACACAAAACCTTTACTATAAATGGGTGGAGGATAAGTTAAGGAGTCTCACAGCCAGAGGAAAGAAGCTGTTTTAAAGTCTGGTGGTACGACAGATGATACTTGAAAAATAAAAGTTATCATTATGCAGAATGTCTTCTTTGAAAGTGTTATATTAGAACAATATAGATTAGTAGTATAATACTGTCATATCATATAAGCGTATCATTTGTTTTTAATGAAAAGAACTAGTGTCAAATAAATGTAAAAAATGTAATATCCCTCTGAAACATAATGAAGTAGAAGTACAAGGTAACATAAAATGGAAATACTCAAGTAAAGTACAAGTATGTCAAAATTGTACTTAAGTACAGTACTTGAATAAATATACGTAATTATATTCCACTACTAGTGTTCAATTTGCGAATGCAAACGTTGAATAAAAAGACAAATGATGGCATAATGATAAGTTCTGTCTCACACAGGTGAGGCCGAGGTACAGCAGTAGCTATAGTTTCCTGAGCACATTAAACATTTGCATTTAAGTGCACAGCCCTTCAGAGTGAGCCTGTTTAATTCTGCAGGGCAGCACTCACTCATATTATTCAGCACGGCTGAGGGGCGGTGGACGAGTCACTGGTTTCCTCTGCTGCTGGCACATTTGCTTACATGTCTTATCCAAGAGAGCTGGTTAATGTCGTCCCTGACATTCGTTTAAGAAAACAAGAGATATTCTTGATGTTTCTTGCTGTCAAACAAACCCCGTTAAAAGACAAGAAAAACTACAAATTGATCCTATAACAAGTACTGCCTGTGTAGCCAAAGTCAGATATACTTTATTCCTCTGAGTTCCATTGTTGTACAAAAAATATTAAAAACATACCAGTGAGCCACAATGTTGCACTGTGTGACATACAAATAACGTCGATAACGTTTGCTAGAAACTACAGTACCCAGCTGTTTTAGGGAATGATTGAAAAGATAAAATCAGGACCATTTTTTTATGCGTCTAACTCACCGTTGGTTATGGTCTTTTGATGGGATTTGGGAGGTCTGTCTCCCCTGTTTCTCAGTGTATGTAATGTTTAGGTAAGGTTTAGGTGTTGCAGACAAATAGTTATGGTGAAGGTGAACGTTTTATTGAGGTAAAGCCAAGGAATATCATAAATTAAATAAAACAACGGCCTATCACATATTTCCCTCGTCCTTGTTCAGCATAGCATTCGTAGAGGGGATCTGTAACATCATGATTCAGGCACTGTTTAATAATCAGGCTTAATCTCCTAGCGACAGCTGCAAGTAGACACACATGTCAACATGTCGGTGAATCACCCACCTGCCTGACCGAGCAGTTTGTCTCGCTGTTGTGTTGTTGCATGTGGACTCAGATGTGTGATGTCACGGCACAGACTTTGGGCTCAGCTGAAGTCAATCGAGTGCTGACTGAAGAGGACAAAGCTGACGTGAGGTCCATGATAATATGTTTGGCCACAGACGATGCCTTCTAATGAGTCAACCAGCCCTTTTAGTCTTGGAAGGGCAAGTTTGATGCATGTGTGGAAATACAACCTACTGCTATTATACCTCATGTACACTTTTGTAAATCATTTTTCATGTAAAAAAAGGAAAACATTTCATGGTCCCTGCCATGTTTTGTTTTATTTTTTTTCAAATTGTTTCAAATGGTTTTGACGTTTGGACAAAACGCATTGTGAAGGTGTCTGGGTAATTGTGACAGCATTTCTCACTACACAAATGGAACAATCAAGAAGATAATCAACAGATTAGTGGTGATCCGATACAAAATAGTTTAAAATAAGCTCCACTCCAATTATAGAATAGTATAACAGTCACGGGGGACATTTTTCTGCATTAAGAACTCTTACTTTTAATAACGTAAGTACATTTTCCTGAATACACTTATATACTTTTCAATGCAGGACTTGTATTGGAGTATTTTTAGTGTTTTGTTAGTACTTTTACATCTGTAAAGGATCTGAATGCTTCGTCCACTGCACAGAGCACATAGTGGTGAGGTCAGAGGGTGGATACGGCATTGCAAATCTGGCACAAATTACACGCCGGCAGCCACCGGTAGTCTGAGGGAATTCCGGATAGGAAGCTGTGAGAAGTCACCATTGCCTCAAACACCTAAGCTCTTTCAAGAGGATTTGGTTGTAATGCCCCCCCAAGTGGAACAAATGGGTGAGCTGGCTAACCAGAGATCATTTTTTAGCTGTAATTTAAATGTAGACGGACTCTACAGGAGAGAGAGCCAGAACAAAATGATTACGATCTTGTAAGGTACTTTTATTCTGCCACTTTATCGCCTCAGCAGTGATTAGAAGACAGACGGGAAAAGCTCTTTCTATTACATTCTTTTAAAACTATTATAAATCCCAAGAGAAATCTGCCATAAAAAAAAAGAAAAAAAAAAAAAAAAAGAATGAAAAGGCAGGCTTGTAAAATTTTAAAGAGATTGTAAACAACGGGCTGATTTGTGCCCTTTATTTCACACTGCTTATAGTAAAAACAAACAGACCATTTTTCAGCAATTCACTAAACTACTGCAGGTAGTTTAGTGAGTTCTTGTAGAGGAGTAAGTGATCCTCTCTGCATCACCAAACACAATCAATCAACATATAACACCTTGTCCACAGGATGCACAAGCTAAGTTGCTGCTTGCAGCCCCACAGCCTCCAGAGGGCCAAAGAAAATACCAAGAACAAAGTAAAAACATGTTTGAAGTATACTGTCAGAATCACTCCAAAATGTTGCATTCAAGAAAAAAAACCAAAAAAACTTTCTTCTTGGTAACAAAAATGTAAAATATAAATTCAGTTATTTGGTGATGTTGCAGCAGATAAACTATACTGAGCAGAACAAATCAAACTGCTTAAAGCATCAAAGAGGCGTCTCCAAACACAAAGCAGTCATAATTTGTTCAGTCATCATTGAGTAAAACAGCCAAAAAAAAAAAAAGAAGCTATATGAGAATTGACACGGCCACAATCCATTTATGAAAATGGCCACAAACACTTCCTCTTCTTAGCCCCCTAAACCCCCTTGATCTGGTTAAATCCTCAAAGATAAAGCGTACAGAACCACCCATGAAAAACCGCTCCCAGAAGCAACAGGTGCAATGTATTTTTTCATACCGGTGTTGCGTGTCAAAATGCCTTTGAGGATATGGTTACTTCCAGACAGTGAGCGAGCCACAGGAAGTCCTCTCACACGCGACGATTCAGAAGAGACATTTAGAGTCCTGCAGGGTCGGTCGGTAAAAGCTGCCCTCGGGTCTCCCTTCCATTTCCTCGGTGGCCACAAAGGGAGGCCATTAAGCGGCTCTGGGCTCGCATTGTGAAGGCGTTGATGTCGGAAAGGCCTCGTCTCTGCGCACTGCCTTGTGATGTATGGTTTACTTTCATAATTATGCAAACCTACAGTTCCTTCCTCCAAGACAGAGGGGCTCAGGAACTGACTTGATTCAATAAGCAGGTCGAGTCTCAAGGTCGGTAACAACAACAAACGTGCGTCAAGATTACTCAATCATCATTGTTGCATGTTTTAGGAAGCCACATGATGGCTGTGCATGCTATTTACTGTAAGTGGAATGCATTTATACTCTTAAAGTATCACTATAGTACGAAGAGTAAGCTATGAATCAGTACTTTTTACAAAAATATATGAAATGATTTTGTCTGATGGCACTTCAAAGAAGTGAGAAATGGTTTTGGTTCAGGAAGGTTGAAGGAAATAGAGACGACGAGTGAGAAAGACTGATGACAGGAAGGAGCAAACTCAGCGACAACATCTTGCGTTTTGACATAAGTAACACCTGACTCCTTCTGCAAACCATCTGCTCTATAGGCGCCTCTCTGTTACCTTATTGAGCCATCTGAACGTCACAATCAAAGTTGACTGTGCGTAACATTTCATAAAGTTTGGCTTCTTAGTTGCAACATTTGGTCATAGTTAGTTAGTAGTTTTAGTACATAAAAAAAAGAGGGGTTTTTTGATATCATTTTAGACTAAACAACTTAACTTTATGACAACATTTAAAATATTTTCCCAGAACTCAATAGAAGAAGCTCAAAAGGTTCACTTGAAGGAAAGCCACTGGTGGATTAATTACATATTTTATCACAGAACACATTTTGAGATGTCACAGCAGGAAAAGCACAGGTGTAGATAATAAAATGAATGACAGCTGAACACCCTTAATCTGCTTCGGTTTTGAGGTCCTAGTGCTGTGCATGCTGGCTCACTGTCAGGCTGCCATGGCTTACCGGGACACTTGAATAAAACAAAAAACATTTTTATTGTTATAAGTAAGTATAAGTTTTCCTACTATGATAAGTCAAAAAGTGAAAAAAAGACTAAAAACTTGGCACCGTTCTTGCTGTGTAGTGTCACTTAGCTATATCCTCTTATTAATGAAAATTCTGTATTTGCTGTACAAAAATAAACAGCAAGATGGCGCTGCAATGTACAATAAAGTACCCACAGGGAATTCACCATTTGAATTGCTTTTACAAGGATAAAGCTATTAAATTACAGGTAATCCACTTGGTAAAAATGTATAATTTATAAAAGCACAAATTTAATTCAAATTACATTTCAGGGGTTTGAAATGACAAATGTCATGTGTTTAACTAAAGAGTTACATTTCCCCCTGCTGGTAAATGCTTTGTTCTGCAGTCCCCCAAGTGAAAGAAGAGTCAAAACTGTGTTGGTGTGTGTGAACCACCCGAGCAAAGCCTCAGTGTCACCTTTTCAGCGTCACCGCAGGTCAGGCGTCGAAGCCCCCAAGTAAGTGCTGAGGCCTGAGATGTTCGATTTGATGAGCTTGGCCGGGATGGTCGACATGTTCAGCCTCTGATACGCAGCGAACCTGTGACAGCCTCCAAAAGAGTAGTAGTAGTTTCCCCCCTCTCGGCCTTGAAGGAAAGACAAACCGATGATTAACTCATACAGGCAGTGTAAGTATTAAAAAAAAAAAAAAAGTATTGATACAACGGTCATATGTACTGAGATGATGAAGATGGAAACTACAGTATGAGTGAGTAGCTAAACGTTACTACCAAACATGCTCCTGTAGGAATATTGTAGCAGCAGTGGAGGTAGTACTCAGACTTTAGAGATACACCACAATACATACATTTCACTCAAGTACAAATACAGAATTAGTATGAGCGAATTCTACTTTTAGCATCAAAAGTAAAAGTATTCATTATGCAGAATGGACCCTTTCAGGGTCTGAGTTGATTACTGGATTACTATCAAAGTGTTCTTGCTAGTAGAGGTGGAGCAAATTTGAAGTACTTTAAATAATATTGGGTAGTTGACTAAAATCCAGGGCCATAGCCAAGATTTTAGAAAGAGCTAACTCTAACCTACTAAAACAATACAAAATACATAGCCTATTTAATTTAATATTTAAACATATTTTGTGTAAATGTTATCTCCTCACATCTTGGTCTGCTGCTGTGTGGAAAATACTGCACATCATAATTCAGTCATCAACTAATTTGAATTAATTAATAAGTTAAATGTTATGCAAACTCTTTTTTTATGTCGATATAAAACCTCTACATTCCCACAAGTACTACAGTGGTGATATAATTTGAATTAAGGAGATAATTAAAAAAAGCACAAATATGAACATAAACCTAAAGTGGAGTTTACTTTGAGGAGCTAAGTCCCAGTAGTGTTGTAGGCCAAAACACTTCACTGCACTGCCTTAAAACTCACAGGTGCAAAATAAAACATTATTACCTTTATTGTGTTCATGATACTCTGAACTTTCAGCTCATCCAGCACCGGAGGGATCGGTCTGATGATGACGTGCATCGGGACGTTATGAACCTCCTCCACGCTGTCCGAGTGAATCGACCTGTTGTTGTTCTTCGTGTCACACTGAGTGGACGTTACCGACATGTTTACACGGGATGAAACCGACACATTCACACGTGCTGTTTTAGTGACGTGCCACAAGCGATACATTTACCTCCTGACAGCAGAGCGCGTGAGCGTTTCCCTCACTTCCTGGATGCCAGGTTCGATAACGTAGCGCATGCGTAGTAGCTTGAAGGGAAGGTTTTTCATTGGTTCTCCGCGCTGTCAATCACAAATGTAAATTGTAACGCCCGTCAGCTCTAGCTTTAGCTCAGTAACGGCCACGTGGGGGCAGGAGAAACAAGCTGTGAACTCAACCTCCTTTGAAGTTGATAACATGGTGAGCTTAGCCAACTGTTGTATCTTCTTATTTACAGTCTATGTTATTTACACACCCAGCAGTCACGGAGCAACATTATAATGCATTCGGAGTCATGTTTCTGTTTACCAGGTGAATGTAAGTCCAATATTTCTCTCTTTTTAGCTCTGTTTTTGGTCTCTACACTCTCGAAAGCTCCACTCTGTTCACCAGCTAGCTTTAAGTTAGCTGCAAACTGTGTCTGTCTGCTGTTTGGTTCTGAGCAGGTAACATAGTGCACAGTGAGTTTTTAGGGATATTTCTCACAAAACAGCTGCCTGATATAGCTGAACGACAACGACAGTTGTGGGTTGAAAAACTAACGCCAAACAAGGACCTGAAACTCACTATAAAGCTCCAGGGAGCTGCTAATTTAGATATTAATTATCTAAAGCTCCATCACTAGGAACGACCCCCTTTCATGTTGTTTTCACATTTTCATTTAGTATTAAAATATCAATTATAGCCGCTTTAAATATCCTTTCCTCTATTTCTTTTATATTCCCACAGGGACAGAGGTCAACTCCGACTGTAGAATGAACCTCTGTGTGTTATTTATCTCCTGTAGTCAGTGATGCAAAGTCACGAGTACATTAAGTTAAAAGACTTAAGTCTAAGGCTGCCTGTTGTTGATATTAGCGTAACTCTACTCCCTCATGGTTTGGGATCCCACAGGCCCCACCGCTGTTTGTGTCAAAACGATAAGAGTAATTGCAAAATGAATGATTTCTTCCTTTTAAATATGCGTTTTTCCTTTTCTTCTGACCATATCAAAATCCAACGTGTAGAGGTAAAGATGTGGTAACTTTTCTCTTTGTCACAAACTGGGCGTGCACATTTGCATGAATGAATACTGTATATTCCCCTTTTATGATTGTCAAAAAGTCTTTCACAGACAAAGAAATTAGAAATCTCACAAAGAAACTACAATGTCAGAAGTCAACACCAATCCCGGATATAAATCACGTGAAAATCCTATATTTTACAGCTGTAGAGTCTAAGACCTTAAACAGAAGTAATGGGCCGTTTTCTGCAGCAGACTTCTGAAACATGTCATCAAAATCATGTAAATGAGCAATAAAATGAGAACAAGTCATGAAGCCGACAAAACAATGTCAACTGGGTTTTTATTAAACTGTTAAACAGAACATTAAGGTCTGCTTCTTGGCACGTAAACAGTCCTGTACTGGCGGTAGCCGTTGTGGTACTTCATGGCATGTACATGTAGCAGGACAAACTTTACCCCTTTTTTGTAAGATAACTTATTCATATAATAGCCAAACTGTTTCTCATTAAAAATTCACTGCAGCAATTAGTCACGCAGTTGAAAAGAGTCGCTACAAGCCCAGAAACCCTTTTGGTGACAATAGTTTTTAATGAGGTCAGTGTTTGGTATTGTCGACTGTTGCATGATATAGGCGTCCTCCATCAAAGTGCACCACTTGGTGATTTTCTATTTTTGCAGGGATTTTCAAAGAGCCAGCCAGGTTGCTGTGGTTCCAAAAAAAAAGAAAAGGACGTCTGGGCCCGCAGCTTTGCACAGGTAAGTGGAAAGCTTCAAAGATCTGTGGAAGTGGAGCGGAAACAGAGCTATTGTTGTTTTCTCCAACCCACAGCTCCGGCATCTTCTAACGAGACAATTAAAAATGATTTCTTGGACAGTGGAGGCAGGCCATCATATTGAATTATTACAAATACTTTGAACTACAATGGCAGCGCCTTTTATGTTGATTAATTGGTCACACGGGGATCATTGACAACATGAAGGAGGTCCATGTATAGTATGTAATCATTACCAGTGGTATCAGTACATTATACATCATTGTGGAATGAAACTGAGCAAAATACACCGTGTCATTGAGGCGCTTCAGTGAATGTAATCAACGCTTTCGCCTCATTGTCAAGCCGTAGTTTTACAGTAACAGCATCAATCTGTTTATAATTTCCCCATAAACAGCTCAGCTTCAAATGCCACCTCACATTTTGTACTTTCTTTTCTCCTTAAAGAGCAATTTAGTTGACACCAGTGTAGCGTAAAAAAAACTCCAATTAGACTGTAATATGCTGACATGGATGGTGCAGCTGGCTGCATGACTTTGTGTTTCTGTTTTGAATAACTACACTATAGTAAATATGTATGACGATACCCCCCCATGGGCATTCACCACTTTATACAATGTCAATTTCAGCTCGCTTCTTTGCTGTCAATCAAAAAAAAAAAACCACTTCATCAGGCACCAAAAGAGACCAGCATCACTTGAAGAGAAGAGAGCCTGTCAGTCAAAGCATATAGACATGTAAATCATCGGCAGTGCTGAGGTGTGTTTGGAGTCCCACTACACTCTGCGTGACCCTCTGCTGTCACAGCAGGACTGTACTCTGGTTGCGAGCATATCTCAATTACTTAGATTGAGTTAGTCACACAGGTACGACGGCGGGTCATGGAAGAACAGTTCCCACATAATGATTTGCTGTTAATATTAGATTTCAGTCCCTGTGGGATTGTCACACTTAGAGCAGCTGGAGAAAATTACCTGCCAGCTTTCCGACAGGGAAGTGAGCTATATTTATTTATACCTCCCCCCCCTTTTCTTTTCTTTTTAACACGTTGACATGCTTTTAAAGTGGTAATCATTGTGACGGAGGTTTTCAGTCTCAAACTATAGCTTTGTGATAGATGAATGTTTCTGAAATCACGACACGGTTTAGCAACCGCGGATGTTGTTGTGTTTGCGGCTGAACGTGTGGTTGATTTGTTCACTGATGTTGATTATTCACTGGTGGCTCTCGCTGCCTAGACCTGTGAAATTATTTCCTGCACTATCTCCTTCTAGTACAGTCGCCCAGAACAGGATTTCTCTTTAATGATCTTCCCTGCTTTAATATAATTTTGCTCACCCAGGGAGAGAACTGGTGCTTTGGAGGGAGGTTATTTAGCTGCAGTCTGTCTTTCCATTTGTATTTCCGTTCATTAACTTTACCCTAAAAACAAAGGCAGAAGAAACGTTTTTACAGCTTGAATATCAGCATAAAACGCCACAAAAGCAAAGTTAAAATGATCTTATCTATGTCTGAAACCAATGATAAATATCACATCTGTGATTCTTTTGCCAGCCTTGTTCCTGCATGTATTGTGTATGAAGAGAAAAAAGGAGCTATTTAAAGAGTACCCTCCTTGACTTTTGCTTGAGTGCTGATGACAAGTTGGATATCTTAGATGCATAAAAATGCGATTTTGACATGACTTCAAAAAGAGAAGCATACGGATGAGGTGGACCCTCTGCCAACAGAGAGACGAGGAAACAGATGGGTTTTACACAAACAGCACAAACATCAAGAACACTGAGTTAAAGAGCTTGGCAGTCTCACTTGATGAAACAGTGAGGAATGGAGGCGCTTTTAATGAGCATCTCTCCTGTGATGCAGAATGTGAAAAGACAAACTGTTAGCTCTTAAAGGAGCAGTTACAGTTGGTTGGCCCTGTCTGGTTGAACCGAATGGTTTTGCTATCCTCTTGTTGAGTGACTTCGGTCAGTATGCGTGCAGATTGGTAATAACGAGGAGACATTAAAATGGCCTGTTGTAGAATATATCCTTCAGTTGAACCAATGGTACCATCATCAACAAATAGAAAGCTTGTTGTTCTTGTTGTTGGGTTGTTAATGCTGACAGTCGGTGATCCGCCAACAGATGGCGCCAGATGTATGAGAAGGGTCACAGTCACCAGTTCAGGAAGTGTCGAATTAAATACTAATAGTTTTTCTAATTACAAAGATGAGGTGTTGTTCACTGTCACCTGTGAGCAACTGAGAGACACAAGCTTTAATACTGAATTCAGTACATATATTTGAAGTGGATAGTGAAACCCATTTGTGATATATTCTATACTAGGACGGCAATTATTTTTTTTAAATGAACCGATGCATTTTCTACTCTATAAAATGTAAAAAAATTGAAAAGGGCCATCACAAGTTTTCAAAAGCTCAAGGTGACGTCTTCAGATGTCTAGTTTTGTCCGACCAACAGTCCAAAACCCAAATTATATTCACGTTAAATGACATAAAAGCAGCATCTATTCATGTTTGAGATGCTAGAACCAGGACATATTTGGTGTTATTGCTTCAGCACACGACTGAAATGATTAATCGATTAACAGAAGTGTTGCAGATTAATTATCTGTTGATTGGCTAATCAATTCATCAACTAATGGTTTCAGCTCGACTGTCATCATGGAGATGTGCAGGCTTAGCAGATCAGAATGTGTATAAATACTGCAACTAACAAATCCACAGATTATTTTCTCAATTGATTGATTGATCTTTAAGTAAATAGTGAACAAATGGTCTTTACGATCCTTCTGTCCAAAGATGTCCAGTTCACTCACAAAAGGAAAGAAAAAAAGGCAAATATTCACATTTTAGAAGCTGTAAATGGAGATATTTTTAACAAACGATTAAAATCGTTAATCATCATAATGATTCATTGTTTTTTCATAAATCATTCATAATAATTGACTCATCAGTTTAGCTCTAAAATGACATGTTGCTTGCTGTGTCATGTGGGAGCAACTAAAAGACACCAGTTGCAACTTAAATCTATTTCTTGAAACACACAAATATAGTTTTTTCTCCATATTCCTTTTTTTTGTTGCCTGTCATCAGCAGTAGAGATCATTTCTCTGTGCAGTGTAGCAGTTCAGACTTTGAAAGAATACTTGCCTTCTATAAATAGCGTGATTTTTCCACAGTTTGTTTCAACAGTTAGTGTTGTTCAGCTGCTGCGTATCTGCTGCTGTACGTGGATCCGTTCAGTAACCTTGTGGTAACCCCTCAGCACATCAGAAGGCAGTCATCTCTTCTCTCAGGCAGTCGCTCAGAAGATGATTGTGTTCTCAGGTCAATATCTTTGAAGCGAGGAGTGTTGCGCGCTCAATTTTGCAGGTTGTTTTCAATAATTCACTTGATGCGCTCCGAGAGTGTGTGTGTGTGTGTGTGTGTGTGTGTGTGTGTGTGTGTGTGTGTGGCGATGGGAGGCGGTCGTTGTGCTGCAGAGCGTTGCAGGGATAAGGAAAGGCCACGTCTCCTTTCCTTCCTCGCAGGGCTGATCACTCAGAGCTGCTGTTGTCACACACACGCACGGCTCACCCACGGGTGATGTAATTGGATTGCATGGGTCCCCATTTTACAGTCCATTGCCGTGTAATGACATCAGTTATTTACTTTCATCATAAAATCTGATAAGGGACAACATCTGCCAGGGTAAAGTTTGAGTGAGCACCGCGCATGAATGTTGATGTGCGCTCTGCAACATCCTGTGAGCTGCTTGCTCTGCGCGTACACAACAATCAACACTTGGTTTTGAGTAAACTTGTCATGTGAATACAGATATGACAGTTTATTTAGTTTATCTTCAGCGACATAACTAAGCATAGAAGTGCACAACGGCAACAATCGGTGCTTTCCCACACTGAAGAGATGAGAGTGCAGCAGAGTGTCTTGTTTCTGAGTCCCTGCTCCGCCTGCTGTCTCATTATGCTGCTGCTGCTGGAGGACACTGAAGGACACGAGCGATTGAATTCAAATGTTGTATATTCCCTGGAAACCAATCAAGAAAAGCCCCAGAATAATAATCCCTGTCCGCTGTCATGATTCATTTTTATTTCGTTCCATATTTTTTGAGTCACTCAGAAAGAGTAGTCTCAGCATAAAATCAATGTTCCATTAAAATTTAATGACCAGGAAGGGCTTAATAGTGGTGGAACAGATGCCTCTGCTTTTGATAACGCCGACGTCTCAGGAACTCTCATTCAGAGCCGTGTTGGTGCTGTCGGGTCCTCTGACCGTCGCTGCTCTCAGCTGCTGAGAGAAACAAAATGATATTGGCATTGTTGTGCCTCGTAGTGGTGAAATTAAAAGTTAGTAAATTGACAGCGAAGCTCGTAAAATTCATCAAACATTGACTGAGGAGGCTCCAGCTGATGGCACATTATAGCCATAACTATATTTACTCGCTGTGTTAATGTTGACAAAGGGCTGTTACAGACAGAGTCCAGTTTCACCATTTTTCTCAGTGTGTTTCATATTAAACACATATATATATATTATGAGAACAGGAGTGTGTGTGTGTGTGTGTGTGTGTGTGGGGGGGGGGGGTTCAACCCTTTATGCATTCAATGAAATCACAATTGACAATTTGAAAAGAAACAAGAGTGGACTTGTAGGTTCCTTGTGCTATTGTTTTTATTAACGTTATTGTTGCTATTGTTGTCATTATTAATAATTGTAGCAGAACAAGATAAATCAAAACACCCTTCAGCAACCATGGCTTAAGTTTCTTCATACTCAGCTGGGACAGACAGAGAGAGGGAGAGAGAGAGAGGGAGAGAGAGAGAGAAAGAGAGAGAGAGAGAGAGAGAGGGAGAGGGAGAGAGAGAGAGAGAGAAAGAAAGAAAGTGGAAAATCTTAATCAGTTTTTTTTCTTTGAGGACCATATGGAAGGTTTCAAGCAGCCGACCATATGTTGAAGGCTTTTGTCATGGAAATCATACTTTTTGGCACTTTTTCATTGCGCAGCCAAGCCGGGCACATAAATAAAAGAAAACATAACAGAGAAATCATACAGAACATGATCAAATCTTTCAGAATACACAGAGTTTGAAGTTTTTTGTCTCTGACTTACAACAGATAGCTTTTTAATCAAGACACTCCCTGATTCACATGGCCACCCTGACTGCAATTGGTACCTGTATTTGTCTTTTCTTTTTAATAAAAATGAATAAATAAATAAAAGACAACATGAATAGAAAAAGAGCAATTAAATGTCTACATGCATTGTCATATTATTGCTGTGATATATTTACAAATATATTTACAAAAAAAGCATCAAAGAGGAACAATGTTTCCCTACATCTAAATTGAGAAGTTTAGAAGAAATCTTTTTCTGTAATTCACGTTTCCTCTGAGGACGACCTGTGATGCTGCCAGCTTTAGAAGCCTGCGGTACGTTTCCAATTGATGTTTTTAATGATCTCGAGGCTTTTATCTGCCTCATTAAAAACACAGTCCCCAGGTTTTTGGGAGAGATGCATTATATCTCTGTCACAAAGTAAAAAATAAAACATCTAGGATCTGTAGGAAGTGATGCTGCATTAGTTCAATAATACAGCAACTGTTAGTTGTGCAAGTGCACCAGGAGACAGGTGGTTTGCCCTCATGCAGGGATTCAGCCGCAGCGCTCAGACGACCATCGACGGACCAGAAACTCCTCTTTTCTCCTCCGTTTTTGGTGTTTTTGTTTTGTTTTTTTCGGGCGAGCTCAGCACTACTGCGATCGTGTCATCCATTTGGAATATGCAAATCGCTGACGGCGCATTTGCCTGCTGGTGCTTGACCTTCCCCTTGGAGGTCGCTCACCGACTCAATTACGCTCCCTATCTGCAGTCTGTCTGCAAACACCTGTTATCCTCCCACACTCCACCACCCTCCGCCAATCCCACTCCAGCACATCTCATCCCCGGTGCGTCTGTTTAGACGCAGTTGGGACGGGATTGGGACAGCCGGTCGGGGGGGGGGAGAGGCAGGGACAAATGATGGGGGAGTTGGAAGTGCATTACAGCGCGTCGTTTTTATTACAGCAATCTTGAAAAAACTTTCTCTACCAAGACTGTTCACGACAAGATCTTTTCCATTAGTGCTGGTTAAGACGCACACGCCTCCATCCATTCTCTCTTTTGACACCTCGGAGATTTCCCTTTGCTGTTTTTAACTGCACGGAATAATCTGGGAGCAGTTGTAACTTTTAATTTAATGCTTTATTATGTCAGTGACCTAAATTAGAATAATATAAATCCTGTTGTGTAACCTTCTAGCATTTCAGTCGTATCACGCCTGCCTTTCAGCTGCCAGAAGAGATTTGTTTTTGTTGCTTTTTGATACAAGAGACGGTTGAAATAATGATTATATTCTAGAATATTAGACTTCTAGTCGGATTAACACCTGTAGGAAGTTTGGACTCGCTGTATGAAGGATTGCTCATAGTTACTGCATCACTAATATTATTGCTTTTGCGCTGTTGAAACTAGATTACACCTACCTTATTATATAACGGGTGGTATTTGTTCATGGCGATGTCTACATGCACATCACCGTTGGCCATTTCTGGTATTTATTTATTGCCTGAGATTTAAAGACGAAAAGGGCCAAAAATCTTGAGTCGAAAGGATGCAGTGGACTTTTGGAAAACAGCAAGATGGAGAGTATTTTAGTGTTTTGTTTTCATCGTTTCTTTTTATTGCCCTAAATCGACTGAAAACAGGACAGCTGTGATTGTTATACATGTCAGTTGCTGTGTCAGTAAAGTTATTGCCACGAAAAACAAAAGTTAATTCTGCATTCATTCGTTTGAAGTCTCCTAACACTGGTACTGTACATTGTTCCTCTTTAAAAAACTAAGTCCCAAGGACTCTCTACAGTTTTCATGCATATAAACATTTTCTTTGAAGATCAGCAGCATCTTACAAGGTCAATGGATGTTCATTTTTTAAATTATAAACAATAAATAAATACATGATAATGAACAAATAAGCAAGTCTTCAATAAATACACAAAAATAGGGTGAATAAATAAATAAATAAATAGATAAATAGGTAGTTAAATAAAGTATTTACATGATAAATAGATGGTATGCATCTAAACCGTGGGCGGAGCTTTGAGCGACATATAAAACAGACAAACAGAATCATTTGACTGTCACTTTGTAACTGAGGGTGTGTGAGTCCATACCTTCACTCTGAGGTAACACTGGCGGAGGGGGAGCACCTCAAACAATGGGGGGGAAGATTGCTCTTTAAGACTGGACGATGCACCGTAAAGGCAGCAGAGTTTATGCAAGCCACCATGGTGGAGGAAGAACAACGAGAGTTTTCATTGCTATAGACAAGTCGACCGCACATGGCACTTATAACAACAGATCATTCGGTCTGGCTCCCAGTGTTTCTGTCCAAGTCTGTACATCAGGGCGAGACTATGAATTTGATGTGTGATAACCTGTTCAACAGGCCCGTTAAATGTTCTAAAATCACTGCTCTTGCAGAATTGAGTTGAATGACCTATGGCGTCCTATGATCGTGTATAGCTTATTTAAATTAGCCTCTTATTTCTTTTTAAATACCCACAGTTACAAAGATGCTTTAGATCGACAAGGGATAACAAGCACAAAAAAATAAATTTAGAAAAATCAAATAGAAAAATAACATCCGTTGAATTGAAACATTGGTGTGGAAAAAGGGGGTTTGTCTTTTCACCTTTTAAAATGATCTCCCTTTTTTTGCAAATACTGTCATAGTTCACATTTTCATAAAAAGTTCATGTTGGCAGTTGCAAAAGAATTCAATTCTTAGCAAATAAAAAGCAGCATAAAAATACAAGAGGTCATTTTGTCTCTAAAAAACAAAAGAACACTGTTAGTCCTTTTTTGTGTTTTTGTTTTTTTTCATTTTCTCATTACTATTTGCTATAAAATATCAGGAATCTAAATATTATTACTATTGATATCAATATCATTATAGTCATTGATAAAAATTCACATGCCAGGCCTCATATATAATTGTGTGTATGTGTGCACACGTGTGTACATTAGTGTTTGTGTGTGTGTGTGTGTGCGCGTGTGTGCGTGCGTGTGTCTATTTGCATACATGTCTGTGTGTAAGTGTGTTTACATGAACCCACGTCCGTGCGAGCACATGTTGCGTCATCGTGTCCAACTATCATCTACTGTCTCTATTTGGGGGAAGGTTGTTTGATTGTATGTTTCTGTGGACGATTAGCTACTGTGCAGGGAAAAAAATCCAGCATCTTTTTGAAATTGTCTTTGCCATAATCAGTTTCTTCACGTAATCTCAGTGAAAATATTGCTTTCTAAAAAAAGGGAAGAAAAAAGGCATGGAGGGCAGAGTGAACAGGGTTATTGGTTGTGAACCTACAACAAGGGGTTCAAAATTGTAGCTTCTTCCTCGCGGCTAGTTTTCTGATCCAGAGTCGTCTTCGTCCGCAGAGCCCTTGAAGCAAGCCGACTCATAGTGCTTGTTCAGGTAGGACTTGAGAGCGAAGGTCTTATTGCAGCGCTTGCATCTGTAGTGCTTGAAGGCAGAGTGTGTTTGCATGTGGGCGCGGAGGTTTGAACGGTCAGCAAAGGCTTTGCCACAGTGTGCGCAGGCAAAGGGCTTCTCCCCCGTGTGCGAGCGCATGTGACCTTGGAGGAGCCACGGCCGGCTGAAGGCCTTGCTGCACACGTTGCACTTGTGCTTGAGGTCGTGGGTGAGGATGTGCATGGCCAGCGCCGGCATGGACACGTACACTTTGTTACAGGTGGGACACTTGCGGGCCATCTTGCTGTCCAGGCTGCGGTGCGTCTGCTTGTGTCTGCTGAGGTTGGAGGAGGTGGCGTACGTCTTGCCGCACTCGTTGCAGGAGTGGCGGGCCCCGCCGGCCGCCCTCTCCTGAGCCCCGCCGTTGGCGCTGCTGCTCCTCGAGCCGCCCTCGCGACTCTCGCTGTCCCCCTTCCGCCTCGAGCGCCCGTCGGAGATGAAGAAGGCATCCATGGTGTAACCCTCGGCCAGGGCCTCCGATTCACCACTGTAGAAGCCGCTGGCCGTCATGCCAGACTGGGGGCTGTCGGGTTGCTTCAGGTCGGGGTCACAGTACTCCTCTCCGCTGCTCACCTGGGTGTAGAGGGGATCCGACACCGGCGAAGCCAGCTTGTGCTCCATCTTCTTCTCCCCCTGGTATACAGATGGCGTGATGTAATCCTGGATGTAGCCTGAGTAAGAGACACGCAAACACACAGTTGGCCAGGGGTTGTGATGGATAAGGACACAGTGACATGCTGGTGATTACATGATTATCATGTTGGATGATTGCCCCTTCGTAAAATGGTGAAAGAGTGAGTGGCAGCACAGAGTTAATTGCATTTTTTTTCCCCCCAGAACTCACAGGTTGCACACGATAGTGCAGCGATGCAGGAAAACGTGACACACTCAGCTGCGTTGAGGAAGGTTGCAATTTTACAGCGAGGGTGAGCGCTAGATAATAGCTCATCAAAGAAGTCTCCAGTGTAGGAAGATGCATCTTACAGCCCCTCTCACATAAAGTACTCTCATTCATTAGACCTCCTTTTCTGCATTTATAGTATGTCAGTCCTCTTTGGCTGTGGCCTGTCTCCATGTTTGCTTCATGAATGCTCATGTTTTAACTCTAAACCTTAACATATACCTTATTTGTCCAGGTTTTGTATTATTTAGTGTGAAAACACACCCAAAAAAGAACAGGTTGTGTGTCTGACTTGATTGTTCTTTATGTCTTAATTAGTTCATACATTTTTTGGTTTTGGACCAGATGAACTAATTACGTCCTGTAGGATTTCGTGCTACTTCTCGAAGCACGTTGAAGCATGATGCAGCAAAGCACAAAGCACAAAGCACCGCGTGTGATTTAACTTGTATAGAGCATGATTTCAGAGAGATATATTTTTGTTGGCATCATTCATGTCTTTCCTCTCCCTCCGAAGCAGCCCAGTGCCAGAGGAGCTAAAAGGCTTGCTGGCAGCTAATTGCATCCAAACAGAATTCAATACATTCTTATGCTCTGACTCTTAGGAGCTGAATTTATACTGAAGGCGTTTAGCTTCCAGGGTCTATATTCTACCAGCCGAACATGTAAGTTGAGTGAAAATATAAAAGGTGGTGAAATTCCTTTCCTGAGAGAAATAGTGCATAACTGCAGAAAAGAAAAAGCCATTCCTAAGCACTGTGTGCAGCAAGCGGTGGAAATTAGGTATTGACTGCTTTTTTTAATGAGATTCAAAGTTTTGAACTGATCAATAGGCTATCATATGTAAAACAGTGCAGCTGTTAGAGAAGATAGAAATAGTGCGAGGAACAGAGCAAGTATCTGCAACACACAATAGTTTTATTGAGCACAGAGTGCTCGAGGCCTGATGATGTGAGACACGTTGTTTGTGAAGAGGGGTCACCTGTCTGCACACTGAAGGGCCTTCAAGAAAACAGGCCATTAGGAAATCCGTTGAAGTGCTCTCTCACTACGGCGTCTCCATTCCTGAGGGTTTCTGTTCACACACCCACTCCGTCAAAGACACGACCGTGACACCCCGGTGAAAGGGAAACACCAGGTCTGTGCGTTCATTATTATGCTGCACTGCATGGGTCCACTTGTTTTAAACTACGCAGATGGTGTGAGAGCGCAGCACTTCCTTTCAAAAGATTTGTCCATTCATCGTTTTTTTTGTACTAAATTCTTACAATTTACAATTAAATGTACAAATGCTGCAGCTTCGACCGTTATTCCGAGCTAAATCCACCTGTTTCACAGTCCCACTATAGACTGTGATCTAGCTGAAGGGCCTCTGCACGGTGTACGACAACATGGCACTGTTTTTTTTATTTCCCCAGAAAACATCCTGTATCAATACAAGCAGAGCTGTTTACTATATTTCAGTAACCCAAGGTCAGACACGGAGCTCATCATTCAGGACCGGCGCTGTATCAGCCTTTCCAGCTCATAGGCTCGTTTCGCTCATGCAAAGTAAGCATGTAATTAATGGACCCTCTCAGCCACCCCTCTTTGTTGTTCGACAGACACTCAAGTCAAATGTCTCCACAATGGGGGGAAAGTAAATCTCCTGGCACGGCAGAAGTGCTGATGTTAGGTATTTCAGCCACGCTGTGAATTCTTTTATTTTCCTTCTCCTTCATTTTTTTTTTTTTTTTTGGGGGACTCAGCACGAACAGATTCTTTTGTTCAAATTAAATGCCTTTTGTCAACACCAGCGTAGTGCCTTATCGTTCTTTTGCTTCTTTTTAATGTCACCCTTATTTTTCATGGTGTTGAACAATAGATCCAGGAACAATAGAGAGTGACAATAATTACATATGTATTATTTAATAATAATTAAAAATTGTGCAGCAGGAAATCTGCTACATTTACTACAAGTTACTAAATATGGCATGTAAATAGAAATAGAAAAAAATATATATGTATATTTCTTAATTCTGTAGTTTTTTTACCCAGTTAGTTATTTCCAATTCAGCAAAACATTATACTTCACAAACCAGCCCAGACATATTTAATTCCCCTAATCCCGAACCACCCAAAATTCACTGAACCTTGTTATTGACACGGTTGAATAACAGGTGGGCATCATCACAGCATTTAGCTGTGGACTGTGAAGCCTCGCTCTCTGTGAACACATCCGAACAAATCACAACAAAGACACACATATGGCCCTTTAAACGTGGCCACAAAATGGAAGCGGCGGGCTTAAAGTGAAGGTCGCCTCGCAGCTCCGACTGGAGCCGACTCTGCGGCCGGTCCGTATGTCGACCACAGTGCAGCTATGTGACTTTCTTCATGTTTACTGTACAACCTCTAGTCACGTGATCAGCCTCATTGCTGCCCCAAGCACTTTTGTCTCCCTTTTTTTTTCTCCTTCCCTTCGCGACCCCTCCAGCCCAGCTCCCCGCCTCCCTCCTGGCTGTACTGTACAGTGTGTTGATGTCTCTTGTGGCGGCGATAGGCCTGCATGGCTGAAACTCTAACCCCTGCTAGTTTCCAAATGCCCGGAAGGAAGAGAAAGATGTAGTGGAGCGATGGGGGTGGGGAAACTGTGCATGCTCCATTTGGATGGAGAAGAGGGGGGCAAGGGAGGATCGGACTGTGATGGGAACTCAAGGACAATAACAGCTAAGGACAAATGTATCATCCGATACTCATCTCTCATATTCATGAATTTTTTAGTCCACATGATGACCAGATATAGTCAGCCTGAGTGTGTTCAGCCACCACAGGGCTGGTGCAGTCACACAAATACGTAGCTGGAGCTTCTCCCGATTATACACACGTTTTGTTCCCTATTTACATAAGCTAATCCGTGGCTGTGACCTGAATTGTGTCTGTCCTTCACTGGAGTCAAAAAACAAAAGTCTGGGAGCGGGGGGATGGGGGTGGGGTGCCACTGGAGAGGATTATTTAGGATATTGATGCAAAAAAAAATCAGCTGGCTGCATGTAACCTCTCACATTAATTTACACACTACGAACATGTTATCGGCTAAAGCAAGAGGAAAATCTCACACCGACACAGGAACTAAAGAGGATGCCATCTGTGCTCAGTGTGGAAATGTCAGGCATGCTGAAATCAGCACCGGGGCTGTCTACAGGCAGCAGCGCTAGCACATCTTTAACTGGAGGCATGTTAACTCACCATTCTCACTGAGACGAACCCCGAGGCTGGTCACCGAGTCTGTGATGGAGCGTGCAAAAGTGTACGAGTCGTCCAGGTGGTGATGGTGGTGATTGGAAGTGGCCACATTGGACGAAGTGAAATCATCAAGCTTGATCTTCTTCACCAAAAATGAGCGTGGCATGTTTCAATGGATAAAAACACAGAGCTGAGAAAAACGCATGAGCAAAAAAAAAAAAAAAATGAAAGACCCTCTGAAAGGAAGCACGCGAGCAGATCTGGCTTGACGGTAATCCTTGCGGTTAATGCGGAGACAAACGGCCAAAAAACATAAGATAAGAAAGAAAATGGAAACCAAGTGGAGAACAAGGCTGACGGCAAAATGCTGTGTGATACTCTCTGGCTCCCCCAGCTTCCCCCAGAAAAATAAAAAAATAAAAAAATAAAAGCGATCCTGTTCAGCACTGGATAGCTCCTGTGATGCGGCAGGCTTAAGGGACCAGTGAGGAAGAGAAGAGATGGAGACAGACAGAGAGAGGAGGGAGAGAGAGAGACTGTCAGACTAGCTGAGATCAGCAATCACGCCAGCCTTTATATGGGGCACAGGCAGTGGAAGATCAGGTGGTGCTGCGAAATGGAGCTGCTTAGCTTTAATCCATCAAATGTCCCCGGGGACACACATCAAATTACTACTGAACCGTCTGTGCATTCGCACACAGACAGAGGAGAAAGAACACAGGCAGACCCCCACTGCTGCCCCCCCTTCTACCCCCCCCCTCTTTCCCCCCGCTTATGCTCCATGCTCGGAGGAGGAGTAAAAGAGGAGGGCAGACAATGGAGATGTGGATGAGAGCACACTCAGTGTCCTGTCCCCCATTGTTTTCAGATGAAGTGGCACAGTTTATGTTTGCCTTGTAACTGGCGCTGCCTCCTTCATGTCATCTCTGTTACCTCATATGGCCTCAAAGGTGTCCATCCGTCGGTCACACTGCGCTGCACTCGCATGCTGAGAGCACACGTACAGTACAGGAGAGGTCATCGGAGCGTCTGCGAGGTGCTGGACCTTCTTTTTTTATTTATTTCTTTATGTCTGCACTGGATTCCAGCACTGATGACGAGCGGGCTTCAGGGGAAGTACTAGTGCTGCACTGCTCTACTCGTCTCTCTCTCTCTCTCCCTCCCCATTACCGCTGCACAGATGTGCGTCCTGCCATGCGTGGCAGTGAATTATCTGATTAATTAATTACATCTTTTTTGATTAGGGTGAAATCCAGAATTAGATCCGTACTCGCCGAAATTGGCTGGATGTATCTGGGTTGGTTTGCATTGGTGTGGACTTGTTAGCTCGCTCATTTGATGTCACATTATGCATTGTATCTTCAGCATAAGAGCTCAACATGCGTCGTTCTCTTGTTAGAATTAATTTAATTGAAATATTTACTCAATATTACTCAAATAATATTTAAACTGAATCTGTGGGTATCGTTTCTAAAAGCAGCAGGATTGTTTTCAAGTGAAACGGAAAAGTACCTGTTTGATTCAATATCAACAGGAAACACTTGTGTCACATCACTTGTTGGATTAATTAAAGTATCACAGCAGTACATTTATTATGACTATTAAATGAGAAGTATTGCTTCTATTTCTGTTATATCACACAAAATCAGTGGAGGCATCAGAAAGAAGTGCAGATCTAGTATGATCTATATTCTGTTGCTGTTGTGTGTTGGAGCAGTAATGGTGGTCATGAAGTCATCTTTATAGGAAAAGCTCTGGAGGAGGAAATTCTCCATTCTAGCAATTATTTTTCAAATAATCGTGTTTGTAATATCTGGAAAAGCTTACAGTTGGTTATTATTTATTGTTAAGTCTATAGTGAAAACGCCTTTCAATTGCTTGATTTTGTGCATCCAACAGTTCTCAAAACCCAAAGATATTAAATATACAATCAAATAAAACGGACAAAAACAGAATAAATCCTCTTATTTGTCAATCTGTAACCAGAGAGCACTAATTAGTAAATCAATTATCAAAATTATTGTCGATAATTCATTTTCTGGCAATCTACAAATCAGTTAATAGACTGTTTCAACATTGCTAACATTTTACATCAATTTATTTTCATTCACAAAACCTTACTGTTTACGTTAGTGCTGATAGATGAGTCTCCGATATTCATTGTAATTCATTATTTTAGTTCCTTTATCAAAAGTCACATTTGGCCTCAAAAGAACATGTTTCCAGTGTTAACAACAAAAAATGAAGACCACTTGTAGATCCCCTGGTAAATAAGAATTACATCCCAAAACCGTTATTCTTGTTGGTCAAAGATGAAAGGTTCATCTTCTACCTGATTTAACATGTTGTGTATTTCCATGTTGATCGTGGTTTGTGTTTGAATGTTCAAAGGTGCCGTAGATCCCGCCAAACGTTCAGGTGTGCCCCCTGGACCGGGTCGCTCAAAATCCTCCCCGCCACCAACGGTGACCCTGCAGCTCGGTCGTGGCAGGCTTCAAGAGGGGAAGTTGTTAAATCAGCGTGCTCAGGATTTATCACACGTATGTGACTGTAGGTTCACAGTGCTGTCGCCGAGCCAAGCGTGTAGAGCAGAGGCAAGGACGAAGGAGGTCAGGGGGACAGTCGTTGTCTGAAGCGATGAACTTTGATGAGGTTTGTTTTGGTGGTAAAATATCTATTTTAATAAACACTCTTTTGTATGAGTCATCTTGGGAAGCAATATTTTAGTCAACAATTCCAACTCTTTAATTATCTAATTGCACCACGAGATACTTCACTCATCCTTCAGCATTAGCTTCCTGTGTTGATATGTTTGGGTTGTTGCAAAGATCATGATTTGTTCATGAGAACTTCTTTTGTTGTTGTGTTCTTCCATGAAGCACGGAGGTTAAACGAGCTCCTGTTGACCTTTTCCAGACGCTTCTTAAACCGAATGTCTCCTGAACTATACAGCTCCCCTCTCATTATCCTGCTCTTTGTGCAGCGCAGCGTCTTCAAATGTCTGGTTGTATTCAACTAAAAGTCCAAAACCTTAAGATATTCATCTTACATTTACAAAGTGAAAAAAAAAAGCAGCAGATCCTGTTTTTTGCTTGCAAAATTACTTAAATTATATAATCCTTTATTTTCCCCTATTATTTTTGTATCAATCAACAAATCAATTGACTAATTGTTTCAGATTGTGACACTTTGTTTGAGTTCATGTTTTCCAAAACTCTGCTGTTCAAATTATTACCGAAATGAGTTTTTTGTTTTATATGCC
This sequence comes from Anarrhichthys ocellatus, assembly GCF_004355925.1. Classification (NCBI taxonomy): domain Eukaryota; kingdom Metazoa; phylum Chordata; class Actinopteri; order Perciformes; family Anarhichadidae; genus Anarrhichthys; species Anarrhichthys ocellatus. Next base: position 5,670,642 of record NW_022280035.1, on the reverse strand, counting down.
TGGAGAGTTTTCTGATGTAAAGTAGAACATCAGATTAATGATTCTATATGAATATATATTTACCATATCCCAGTATGTATTGATACTGGAAACTCTAATATTGATGTCAGCCTTATCACCCAGCCCGAGCTACCCCAGTCGTGTTAGATTAAATATTCTGCTGAACAATAACATCATCTGCAGATGAATTATTGCGTCATTCCCGTGCGTATGAGTTCTACTGGTTGATTGGAGAAACTGTGCAACAAGTGAGCTACAGGTTAGAGGTGAATTGTGACAAACTCGCTGTGATTGAAACATCTCTCGGGTTACTAGTTTGCAGCAGCAGGCCGATTGTTTCCTCCTCCTCCTCCTCCTCTTCCTCATGCCGGAGCTCCGGTCCACTGATGGCCCCCAGACTGCCGCTGACATGTGGTCACTGCCTCAGGACGTTACCATAGTGACTGACCCCCCTCGGGCTGGAGGAATGGTTTTTACCTCAGCTCGGGTCAGGTGTGGGTGGGGGGGGGGGGGTAGAGGCCTCATTAACATCCTGTACGGCCCTCCAGGTTTATGGAGATGACCTGAACCGGCCCGATGGAGGAAGTCAGTCCGGTTGATTTGTTCCTTCACACAATTAAACGATCCACAGGAACGCTTATTATCTCCGCTCACACATGAAGTCTGTTCAATCATTGAACTGCCAGCTTAATGCAGGCGCCTGACATTAAAGAAGTAAGAATTACCAAACAGAAGATTAGATTGTGGCGCATTAAACGTGAAACTTCAGCGTCTCGTACTTTTGCTGCTTATATAACGTCACTCTGGGCTTGTCGGCCTAGGTGAAGAGATGCTAAGAGTCCATTAAGCAAAGCCATCTATAATTTACCTCACTCTTGCTTACTGGGTCACTTCAACGAGGCTTTTATGTTTTTTTTTTTTTAGTTGCTGCCGCTGCTGCAGCAGGACACCGTCGTGCTCTTTAGAAAGACAAGAGCTGCTGCTGATGAAACGGTTTAAAATAGAATATGAACACACATTAGATGCAACAAGTATTTGTTTTTAAAAAGAAAATTCTCATTTAAAGGCATTTCATGGCAGCTAGCATGCGTGTCAAAAAAAAAAAAATCCTTTTTTTACACAGACGCCGATCAGACATGGCTCAGTAAAGAAGGTCATGAAACCAATATTTAACATTTTACTGTGGGTTTCCAGTCCAACATGAGGGCTGAATGGACCCGGACGGCCTCTCCAGCCGTACTGTATCTAATGCTGTTTGGCAGGTAGTTCAGTGTATCACTCATGCCCTATTTGGCTTGTGTCTGCCTGTTGTCCTGCATGCATCTCGGAGCGCGTGTGCATTTGTTGTCCATGGGCAACTGTTCAGTAAATAGGGCAATTAAGTGTGAAAAGCAGAAAGGAGCTAGCATGTTCCTATCTCTTTGGTGGGGGGAGATAATTTATGCTAATAACATCTCTACCGCTCAAGCTGCCCAAAAATGATAGCAGACCCTTTTGGCTTCAGAAGAATCTTTTCATCCTCTTGGAGGAAAAAAAAAAAAAAAAAGAGTGGTTTCTCAACACCTTGCAAATAAGACAGCTGTGTGGCAGTGAATGAATCTCTCTCCCCCTCTCTCTGCCTTTCATCTCCAGATGATAATCTTTTCTCCTTCACTGTCTTGTATGGTACATGTTTGTTCTTCATTTAGCCTGTGGAATACTTGAAACCTAGCCCCCCCCCCACTCTCTCTTATAGCCTCACACCCTGCACACAATCTATCATTATTTTTCCTTCAAGAGCCGTCATAGGAAGTAGCAGTGTGCGCAAATGTGTTACAGTAAATAGTGTCCTATGCATGAGTGATGCTTCTTAATAACACTTAAGGAGAAACTTGAGCTCCGTGTGCTGTTCGCGTGGCGTAAATCCCTCCATGATACTGAGGGCACGGAGGGTGGCTGTGAGGAGCAGGGCCCATGATGGCAGTTCAATAAATAACCTCAGTGAACGTGGCAGCAATAAACCACAGAAGATCTCTACCAGCTACCCCACTATCATGCTCAGCGAGGCGCTCTCATGTCAGCCGCTATAGAACAAATGTGTCCGCTTCCAAGGCCGAGACCATTTATTTTGTGCACCGGTAAAAAAAAAAAAGAAGAAGAAGAAGAAAGCCAGATCAAAATGTGGGTTTCAGTTTTAAACACGGGTCCTAAAAGAATGGTTCCACGTTCTGGTTGTTGGCTTTCTTTCTGAGTTTTAGATGAGACGGTTGATATCACTCTTATGTGTTTACGGTAAATATGAAGCTACCACCAGCAGACGGTTAGCTTAGCTTTGCACAAATACTGGAAATAGGGCGTAACAGCTGGCTTGGCTCATTCGAAAGGAAGGAAAAATTCCTTACTCGCACCTTTCTTTGAGTTGTGACTGCAGTCGCTCGCTAATCCTCCTTCACACATCAGTTGAGCAAGACTGTTGAACATTTGGAGTCGTGTGTGTGTGTGTGTGTGTGTGTGTGTGTGTGTGTGTGTGTGTGTG
>NW_022280035.1:5607618-5668117 GCF_004355925.1 Anarrhichthys ocellatus | reverse complement strand
TGTGTGTGTGTGTGTGTGTGTGTGTGTGTGTGTGTGTGTGTGTGTGTCCACCTGATGAATGTTAGTCCAATATGCATTCCTGAGGGAAATACAGTATAAGGGCACTTTAGATGATAAATTCTTTATTATGTTTGCCAAGAAATTGCTAACTTTGTTTTAAAATTTGCAGTAAAGCTCTGTAAAGTCAATGGGAGCTGTAGATTCAAATATTAATTTTAATGGACTTCATCAATTATCATTTGCTTTAACCAAGTTAACCAAACATAAATGCATCAATGTGTGTCAATCTGGAGCGTAATGACCAACAACGCATGTTGTTGTTTCATTTGTTGGACTTACTGGTGCCTCCTAACAGATTGTTTTTGAATCTTTGGACGGAGAGTCGCTGTTTTCCCACAAAATGTCAAACTTTTCCGTTAACTAGGAATATGTTTCTTTCTTTGTTGTTTTATTGTCTCCCGAATGTTATTTTCTATTTCAAAAAGAAGCTATAATCGTTTCATTCACCGCCAAAGACGTTTCCCCGACACCGTTCAGTGTGCTCCCAGTAATACACTTTCCTTCTCCAACTCTGTAATTAAACCTTTACTATAACAGTCATCATCGCACCTTGCTCTGATTTATCGAGAAATAATTGTTCAGATAATCTTAGTTTAAATTAATCGGGTTAATTAATCACCGCTGTGTCCTCGCCCTCCCTCTCTCAAATAAAGGTATTGTAAGTCTTTTCACATTATGTTCCATCACGAAGGTCAGAGCGGTGGGTAATAGACTGTCATTTCCAATTTGTACTTCCACGCAAAAGGAAGAGCAAATGCATTAGCGAGATGCTATCAGCCCGTTTAAAATCACACAACAAACGGGCAGATTTGCATGCATGCGGCGCGGATGGAGCAGTACAGCAGAACGATTACTCAGTGTTGTGAGCAGCAGCAGCAGCAGGTCTGGGAAACAATTACATAGCGGTTACTAATTCTCTTTTTGAGGATTCACTACACCTGTTTGCAGCCAAGGGGGCCCAACAAAGAGACCCGTCCCTGACACCACAGGCCCGTGTGATTGTATTAAAGAAACAAAAGAAATCTGCAGCCCAACAAATTTTCCAGCAGGCAACGTCGAGATGGGCATTTCACTCTTATGTGTTTTTCCTGCCGGTGCATGTCAGGGAGAGAGGTGAGATCAATTTCCACCGGATTAGGCTGCCTGGGGAAAATGATTGCTTTTTCTAATACTTAGTAACAATTTTTCAATTTCCTGTGGTCTTTGTTACTCTCAACATTTTTGCAAATGAGCAAAACAGAGGCAAGCGGCGTTGCTGCTCCGCGAACTTCACCTTGGGACCAAGCGTCATTTGCATATATATTGAGAGCATACGTTTTTGGTTTATAATAGTCACCATTCTGGGGGTGGGGGCGGGGAACTGGGGGCGGCTGGCAGGCTTTCTGTCACCTGTTATGAGGCCCTTGTCCATGAACATCCCTGGGAGACGAAAGCAGGCGATAATTAAGGTGCTGGGACTAAACTGGTGTTGCTCTCTCCCTTTCGCACGTTGTTTGAAATCTGAGGGGAGAAAAAGTAAAACAAAGACGGCCGCCGGGCATGTCTTTGTTTCCGGAGCTCCCGGAGATTTTCAGGAGGCTACCAAATTCACAGAAAATGAAATGAATCTATCGGCACAGCACTGATCCTGTGGTGATTACAGTTTGAGCCTGACGCTATTAAATCCACACGTTCCACTCCTTGCACTTTGCCAGTGTGCAGGGGCTAACTACATTCAGGCAGAATCAGAGGAGATGCAGTGCAGATGGTCACATGACAAATGGCTTTATTGCCCCGTTATGGAGATTTGAATCATAATTGAGTGTCTCCACAGTAATGTGTGCACTTGGTATGACTCACAGTGCGTCTTTTTGCAGGAGGACAGATGAGCTCTGTTGCTTCTGCTTCAATCTGCCACCGCGTATTTTAGATTTCACGTCAAATCTTTTCAAACCAGTCTCAGTATTTTCCATTCTCTCCAGAGTATTTGTGCAAGATTTACGTCGAGATGAAGAAAAGAATTGGCACGGAGAAAACACAGAGCGGTAACTGCCACTCAAGAGAAACCGAATTCATTGTGAAATACATCTCACTCACTATTTTACTTCAGCAATCCGCTTTTTTTTATCGGGCATCTACAGTGGAATAGGGAGCGATGTGAGCATGCACATTTGCACACTGATGCATGTGCGCCACGCATCACTGCTTTTGTGTGTGCTGAGCGCTTTTCAAAGGGCATGCTTTTGTGCAGGCACAGATGATGCAGCTGGCAGAGGCATGACTATTGCTGGAAGCACGTCCACGTTGGCACACTTACAGAAAGCTCCTGGCTCCCGGGTCACACTCTATATCGGCGGCATAAAGGCTGCCCGCCCGTCTGCTGTCTGGCCCACGGATAACGGCTGGGATGCGCACACTGTTGAATCGCTCCGTTTCCTGAGCTCTAGAGCTCAAATGATTAGTCGATTCATTGATTAGTGGGCATAGAAATGAGCATGCAACTATTTTGACAATCAATTTATTGTTTAAATCATTTTTTTCAAAGCCAGAATAGATAGCGTCACATGAACTGTTACAAGATGCAGAGATTCAGAAATGAACAAAACATGTTCTACAAGGTAAAATCATCAGGCACTTATCGTTTACATGCTTCAGAAGTTCCGGTAGGTTGCCTTATTTTGTGTTTCGGAGCATCTTCTCAATACTCCAAGTGAAACACTGTAATTTTGAACGGGATCAATCATGTTTCCTGAGTAATGATAGCTCCATTTATTCTGTAATTGCCTGATAAATTAACCAGCACAGACACCTGTCAAAACAGCAGACAATCTCTGTGAATCCACCTCCCAACAGGCTCATCTTGGTGGGCTAAGTTGGTAATGACAACTCCCCAAGTCTGTCCCCTCAGGCTGAAGGATGAGAGCACCATAGAGTTCTCTTTTCCCATCCGTCCCTATTAGGATAATGCATCAAATAGACATTTTAATTTGAAGTTCATTTTCTCCTCAAGGCTCTGTAAATGTCTGCGAGCGGCGCATGTTGGAAGAGATAACCTTTCTTTGCAGCATGTGATCTTTTTATTTATGTGTCCTAATGAAATGTTCACTTATCGTTTACCACAGTTTGGCATCGCGGAAGAGTCTCAAATTCTGGATATTCCGGTGGCTCTTTTTCAAACTAGGTGGCTTCCAAAAAAAACAAACAAATAAACCCTGGTGTTTCATTCACAGAGCTCCTCCTCCTCCAGCTCGACTAAACCGCAGATGACTCATTGATTTCCACAAACAAACCAAATTGCCAGCAGTGGTACGCTCTGGTGTGACTCTGAGGAAACCTCATCACTCAGCAGTTATATTGTTGTGCACCCAGCGACCTCCTTTTTTTTTTTTTCTTCAACCCGGAGAGTGTGACGATAACGTGCGTGAAATGAGCGCGGGGGCCTGCCAGCGGTGCCCGAGCCCTCGCGGGGCCCCGGCACCTGCCTGCGCTCAGCTGTTCCCGCCACGCTTGACCGCATGCGGCTAATAAACAGACCTGTCCTTATCACTGGAACTCCATTAACGGTGGTCGCAGTCACCTGAATCCCTTCGCAGGGGCGACAGCAAATTACAAGGCAAATGTAATGGGTTTTGCTGTATTGCCACACACTGAGATAGTGAATTACACCGAAGGCCCGATGTTATTACATGTCCCCAGGACGCTGGCTCTGTGTTTTATGATGACTACAGTGGAAACCAGGTCAGTGCTCAAATTGTCATGGTCTTCGCCTCCGTTGCTCCACTTCTATCTATCACGTCCATTGAAAGAGGGAACAAAGGCGTGCAGCAGGTCGTACACTTCACATGTCGGCCACTTCAGACGAGTGTCTCGCGGAGACGTGAGGCTGCTCTTTTCACTATTATCTGTGTGAGACAACAATTTGTTGAAAGAGACACAAAAGCGAAGTGATTAATCAAGTCGCCGTGCGGTGAGATCCGGGGGACCTTAAGGTGCTCTCGAGCATGACAAAACCTGATGACAGGAAGGGAACGGCGTTTAATTAGTCAGGCTTGGTTATTCAAAAAAAATTAAAATAGAAAAGTAATGCTCAGTAACACCAGCATTAAAACCGATGAAATAAGGATAAGAATTAAGGATGAAGTGATTTCATTTCAATGAAGTCACACGTTTTTTTTACTTTGACAGCCCCGACACAGGGATGTGTAGACTAGTGTGAGCTTCAATGAAAGTCCATCAACATGAAAACATCATACAACTGTTCTCCAGCACACCATGCTTTATTCACCAAATGTTTGAGGCTATCTCGCCTTCTTCTGTAGTGCTGTTGATGACACCTTATATACAACACATTAATCATGCATACAAAACTGTATGTCAGTCATTAACAGTCATCTTTTTCTTAAAATAATCTATATACAAAACTTTACTTTGGGAGTACACACTCTTCCACAAAAGACACACGGTTTGAAAAACAGTAATGAGAGAGGAGCCAACGATACATATGTTTCACTCTATGTTTAGATTAGGATGGTTTAATATTTTGTGTTCAATATTTCCTTTTTTTAATTTTATTCCTCTAAAAAGCACTAGCTTATGTGCCAGCTTTCTATCAAAATCTGTCACCAAGTCACAAACACATTAGAGCTGGCCATATGGTACACTGTTTTTAATTAAAGAAGTTGAAATAAGATTTGAAACAAACCCTCCCAAAACATGTGTATGTATCCGTTGATACACTATTCCTGTGTACCGTTTGCTGCAGTCAGCAGTTATCAGTGCAGACTCTCTGTGGTCTACAGGAGAAAGGGGGGCCCGTAACAGAACTAGTCAAAGACGAGAGGTTTGTTTTTGATTATTGAACCCTGTATTTTTTTCTCTGGCCATACATCTTCCTCTGCCAGGCCTCCCAGGGGCTTCGGGCCATCCAACACCACAGGCCAGCTCCCGAGAAGGAGGCAGGGACAATGGTACCTGCAGGTCCCTATCCAGGCTCGGGAGATACCGCTGGGGCCTCATTGACAAATTGTCCTTGTCTGGCCACATGAGAGAGTGGGGACCGCGGTAATTGCATATTTCCTTCTAATTGCATTTGTCACATGTGGGTCCCCGGCTGCGGAGCCAGGTCTGAGGCCCTTCTCGGTGATGTGTTAAACCAAACAGCTGAACTCTCACCTGCACCGCAAGAAGGGGATGTGGAAGAAGAGGCCCGCAAAGAGGGCAATAAATTATGCAGAGGCACAAAACATCAGCAGAGCAGCAGTGGAGCCGGGCACAGGGGCCACCAGCCAGACGGAGACACGCTGCAGGTCCATTAAAGCCTCAGACGTGGTCATGAAGGGCTGGACTCAATTATGCTGTTTAAGGACAAGCAAGGGCTTCTACCTGCAGGGTCACATGACATGAAGCTCATGATGCAGACACAAAGAAAATCATATTTATCTTAGTTTTATTGTTACCAACCTGTACTGAGGTAGTCTAGTAGCTAGCCTAATAGATAATAAATAAATAATAGATTTTTGTATGTTCTTTGCCAAAATATCAAACAAAGAGTCTCCTGGTTTAAGAGTTGTCCAAATAAAGGAGCAGAAAATGATCTAGATCTGATTTTAAACCACCAACTTGTCAGAAAATGGTGAAATATGCCCATTTTAATTTCTCAGACATCAAGGTGATGTCTTCACATGTCAGGTTTTGTCTGATCAACAGTCCAGAACCCAAAGATATTCAGTTAATTTAGTATAATAAATGATGAAAGCTGCAAATCCGCACGTTTGAGAGGCTGGAACCTGCAGTGAATGTTTGGTATTTGGCCTTGAAAAATGACCAAAAAGATTTACAGATCGTCAAAAATAGTTTCAGAATAATGTTCTGGCTGTGGACTAATACTAGTTTCAGCCCTGTTTTCCCTCTGCTTCTACAAAGTTTCATGTGATGGGCTGAGGGGAGGGGGCAATAATAACAAGCGGCTCTCATCTTGGCTTCTGGTGCTGCGTGATACGCGGCCGGGCTGCTGCATTATACAGAGGGGTTGTACAACTACATTTTAATCCACTCGTGTTTCTGGCCTGATAAAAGGATTCTCTCCATCTCTTTCTGTTTAATTCACACTATCATCAATCAAATGTGTCCCTGCCCCCCCACCCCTCTCCCCAGCCTCCCCTCCTCCTGGGTTTTTGGGGGTCTGCAGCAGATAGGTTGGGGGTCCCCCGAGGGGGTTAGGGACATGACGGACTGGTCACAGATGCCACCGAAATTAAAATGCAAGAGTCTGTGCAAGGTGTTACACTTCTCAGACATGCTCATTTGCAGTAATATCTGAGCAACATAAAGAGGCTTATCTGTGATTCCACATACGACTCTCACAAGATTATGTGAATATGATTAAAAAGCACGCTGTTTTGGGGGCGCTATCTCCATAGCGTGGCTACAAGTGTGGAAGATTCCCTGTGCGGTAGATGCACTGTTTTTGTCTTCCACCATTGTCTGCACATGACAGTCGCCACAGGCTACTTAGTAATGAATATGTGCCTGTAGCATGTGTGCTGTGTGCAGCCTATGAATAGAGTAAATATGCACGTCTCTGCACAACAGGTCAGCTTCTGAACACAGGCGGAGGAGAATATGATCAACCGCTGAAACTACAAAGGAATTATGTATAAACAACTGCTCAGTCTGTGACTAAAGTGTCACGCGATGATGTCTGATATCCCAGCAAACCCTTTTTGTCTAAATAAGGCTACAGCTCTGTGTTCTTCATTGTCTTTCATAGATACACCTCTGATGGTAGCTCTCTTTATGTGACACATGAATATACGCTGCACTGACAGGTAATACAGGCGGTAACCAAAATAGCATGTTTGTGAAAAGCCTATGTTGGACTATTTCGTGACATTTTGATAAAAGTAAAGCAGTTTTAGCAGATTTGTTAACGTAACATTTTTACCATTGAATTTCAATATTGTTTTGTCTCACAGTAGAGCACGTAACCGCGTATTTTCTATAAATGCTAAGAAATAATGAATAGTATAGTTTATTTGTATTACCCCTAATAGATTACAAAATGCTTTAAAAGGAAAAAACAATAAAATCACAATATTATTTTACTTACGTGGGAAAAGTAAAAACACACATGTAAGCAAATTAACCAAATGAAATAGGTTTTGATAGAAATATGTTTTCAGAAACGTTTTAAAAGTGAAACTGATTTTGCTCCAGAGTCGAGGTAACCTGACAGTTGGTCTCAAACCTTAACGTGATAACAGCCGACAGGTTTCTCTCTGACCTCCTCTGACTGTATGCAGGTGTAGAGGCTCACAGACATACCGTTTATTCAGATATCGTCTCAGGCAGAGTTCTGAAGCGCTTTAAAGGTTATGAGTAAAAAGGAATTCTATAATAAACAGGTGGCCAATGTAAAAACTTTAAAAGGAGTGTATCACGTCTTGTTTTTTGTTAGTTCAAAATCAGCTTTGGAAAGTTATCATGGCAACAACTATTATATCGTGAGTTGCTAAAGTCACGAGGTAAACTTAAGAAGTGAGGCTCTCACGTTACAAAGAAATAACAAATAAAATGCTTGCTTGCATGTATATGAATAGCCACTCTAGCGTCTTGCCAGATGCAGAAAAAGGCGAGTGCGTCAACACCGGCAGCGTTATGCAATCAACAAGCAGCTGCAGTTAACATGAGCGTCCTAAGAACAAGTGTTGACTTATTGAAACTAATAGTTTAACACACTTCAAAGAGTTTTTAAAGTCCTCTTTAACCTCCTGCACCAAAATGAAAACACTCTGTAACAATCATTTTATTGACCAACTCAATATGTGTGAATTACATTCCATTAAAAGCATAGAAGTGTTACATATGCTACTGATTTCAGAGATATGTGGAAGTAAAACAAGACCCTGCCCAACGCGCTTTTATCGAGCATCTGGACCCGGTCTGATTCAGGTCCGGGGTCGGGTTTTGGACCTTAGGAGACTTCTGGAAGTTGGATTGACTCACTCTCTTATTCCATTCGTAAATTTTCCTGACAATCAATCTTGTTTTTCTGGCTGTAGTTCAACACTGAAGGCTCTACACGTTCAGCTCCAGGAGCTTATCACATAAAGGAACCCTGACAGACTCAGTGCGCTGTCAACATCTTGTCTGCATTAAAGTGATGCACCTTCGCTATGTGGTATTCTTTTTAAATGAGAGAGGATACAAACATTTAGATTGTGCAGGCTGTTGTTCAACACAGTAACCCTGTAGTAAGACAGCAGGTGGCAGGTGTTGAAAGAGGAGAAAGTGAATGTCTTGTCTTCCCCCGCTACAAATCTTCTTGAACAGTCCAATTTGAACAAAGGATTAGGTGCCCGTCATTAATCATCGAGGCTAATCTTGTAGATTTAGGCAAGTGGTTCCCAAAAGTCAATAGAGCTATAATTTAATCAGAGAATGCCATCATAGTTTATGGAGCAAAATGGAGAGCTTACAGACATAGTCTTTTACAATTTGCTTTCAGATGATCACCTCTGTGCACAATAGGCTCAGCTTGAAGACACACTGTGGGTTTACAGGTTTTATGTTTTATGTTTATGGTCAAATAAATCTGTTTAGAATAAAGGAGGAGGAAATGTTGTGTGTTGGCTCAAATACAGACCTCAGGCAGATCTAGATCATATATATTTATATATATATGTATATATATACACATGTATATGTGTGTATATATATTGTGAATTTTGTTTATTTTTATTTTGTATTTATTTATTTTAGTAATCCTTATTGTTCTTTTACATATTCTTTTTTTTTATCATTTTAACTGTTTTAAAAGCGCTGTAGAGATGATTATCCCAAATAGCAACTTTACTGTACATGTATATTGTGTTAGTCAAACACACGTAACACAGTTAGTATGATTCACTAACATGGCTCCTGCTCTCTGTCTGTGTAGCTGCAGTCTTACTTCATACTTGTAGTTAGTAGTTTATGGGACAAAAGTATAAATATTTCATTGGGAGTAAATAATTCAACACCTGTGTATTCCTCTGCGGTTCACTAGCAGCTCAGATCCAGTCACTTCAAGACATCTTTTGTGGATGGAGAGCCCTTCAGCCTAAATGACACTTGGCCAAATAGCATTTAAGTACATGCTCAATATTTTAACAGGGCCACGCAAGGAAGCGGTGGAGTGGTTGGGCTGTTCCTGTAAAGCAGAGGAGGAGGGTTGTTGGAGGTGGAGAGGCTCACGCGTAAAGCTCTTATTAGTGACTGTGGAGCTGCTCTGCTCTGGTCTAATAATTAACTCGGAAATTCTCTTAAGTGCTGTGATATAGTTAAGGAGCCGATTATTATTATTATTATAGAAGTATAATCTGTAACTCTGTAAGCATTTTAAAGGATAAAGGTGTCAGTATTCTACATGTTTCCTCTTGTCAGCAAATACCATGAAAAAGACTGAAACCAATGATGTTAGTCATTAGTTTTCTTTTATAAAGTTGTAATTATCCAAATGAAAAAGGGGTGGGGTCATACAAATGTGACTCATCTCTTAAAAAAAGGCAAAAAAAGGACTAAATGGTTTCCGAAAAAGGCTAGATACTGTATTTGTACAAACACAGCAGTAAATATTGTATTTATTGGGGACACGTCTTTAAATCAGTCTAGAAATGGTCACAATTGTGTATTACATGATCTACAAAGTAAAAATACGATTTACAAATGTTACAAGATTTGTGCGTAATTTGGGGTACTAACAAATTCATGTTCAATTCTACACACAAGCACCAAGCAATTAGAATTCTGAGTAAAACTATACAAATGTACGCATCACAATGTTTGTGACATTTATAGATTGATCGCCTAATAAACACTGATCCGGTTACATTTGTGTGTGGAGCTTTGAGATTATTTCATGATCTCCAGCTCCACACAGGTCCACAGATGCCTTTATGAGTTTAAGTGCTGCTGGGAATCTGTGACCTCTGGGTTTTTGGTGAAATCGTGTTCAAAGTAGGAAAGAATACCTCGTCACCATGCATGTTGGAGGCTCCACATCCAGGGGTGCATGGAAGGCAGTCGATAGCGGGCAGTCGTCTGTGGGCCATGACCTCACAGACCCCCCCCCCTCTGGTCCTCCAACATGCTCTGTGGGCCCTGGCTTGACTCTCAGCCACCTGGCTCTATCCCACAGCCCCGAGGCCGTCTCCAGTTAGCCCCACTGTGCTCCTCCGCCAGAGAACCAGGGAGGGCAGGAGGTCAGTGGGGTTTGTAGCGCTGGTTAGCATCATAGCTAGGCTAACACTCGCCGTTACACTTTAGTTCAGTTTAGTCCCTCCCGGTTTAACCAGTCTGGACTGGACATTTTCCCAGCAGCAGTATAACTCCACCATCTAGCAGTAGCTTATCTAAACCATATATTTTCATATATAGGCTATTGTATAGATTATATAGTTAGTATATGTATGTGTAATGAGGGTGGACGAGCTATTCTGTCTATTTAGAAATAAAACATCTTTCCCACTTTGAAATTATATATTTCACCGAAAACCCAGATGTCCCAGTTTCACAGTTTTGTGTGGAGCTGGAGACCATAAAAATATTCTCAAAACTCAAATGTAACCTGACCCGTGCTGATCGGGAGATCCGTGAACACACATTTAACAATCTGTCAATAAATGCAAAAGAATGTCACAAATATTTTCTTTGTACAGGAAGCTACACAGTCTAACACAGGAAGCTTTCCGAAGGCGAACATGATCAGATCTGTGTAGCTGCAGTTAAACATCCGTACCTAAAATATTAATATTTATTCAGATTGTGATGTGTGCATTAAACGTATCTAATTTGACAGGTATTTGTGTGTAGTTTGAAGCATGCATTCATGACTACCCCAAATTACGCACATATTGTTATAACATTTGTAAATTTATAGTATAGTTTGTAGTATTCTCGCTCCATGCATGTGGCTCGCTGTATGTTTTTGGACGACAATGGAGCTCTATGGCACAGAGAAATAAGATCTATACTTGTTAATAGAATCAAGTCATTATTGGTTTTGGGGTTTTCATGACATTTGTTGACAACAGGAAACATATTGAATATCTCCAGACATGTATAAGTTAAAGAAGAAATGCGTTCGTTAAAAGATTTCAATATTTTTTGTACAATTTCTAAGTACAGTCAGCAAGTTCCGGTAATCAAATTCACCAGAACTGTTGTCTGAATCATCACCGGATGGGTGTTGAAATGGCCACTGAAGAAGCTCTGATTAACGCTCTGTTGATGAGAAAATTAACTTATATACACTTCATTATAAACCCGGCAGACCTCAAGGACCCAGACTTTTATGAAGCCGGGACCAGATGTCATCCAGCCACAGCCCCAATTAATCTCCGGGCCTTGTAACACGCCCCTAGAAACAAAACAAAAAAAACCCTGATTGGGTGTGGAGGGCAGAGACAGTGAGTAGAAAGCGAGGGTGAGAGATGCTATCCGGGGAGCAGCCGGCCCTGGCGAGTCTGCAGAGGGTAAGATAAGAAGGGGGTGTCTGCGCTGTAGCCCGGGTCTCAGAGAGGAGGCTGAGGTTATTCATTGCTCTGCCGTGAAAGCTTGAGAAGATTACCCGGAGCCTGGTTGGCAGTGATACAAGGGGGGACAGGCAGAGGGGGCCCCCACTCTCACCCCTTTGTTCCCCATCCATCTGCTTGAATCTCACAATGGCTCATCAGGACCAAGTATAGGGTGGAGGGGTGGAGCAGCAGAGGCTTGCAGAACGGGAGGAAGTGAGCGGATGGGGTGGGGCTGAAAGGGGGACGGGGGGCAAACCTGCAAGACATTGGGAGGTAATGCGAGGCAGAGTGGGGAGAGTGGAGCTAAAAGGAGGGAGAGATAGTGCAGGATGGGGAATGAATCCTGGAGCACGGCGCTTGTTGAGATTGAATGAGCGGTGCCGCGGCTGACAAGCTCTGACAGACTACATCGGGAAAGGCCAGGGAGGCGGGGGTTCACATTGTTATTTTCTGGGAGGTAATGGGCTGGCAGCTCCTCTTCACTCTGAATAATCAGTACTTTGGTGAGACTCAGACACCACTTCAAACCATGATAAATACACCACTCCAAATCCTCGCCACCAAGAGGATAGCATTTGTCTCTAAATGCCTTGACCACCATATTTATCTTGTTGAGGAATGATCAGATGATGAAGGGGGCTTTCTTCCACCACACAGGTAATTATAGGTGTTTTTATACAGACAAAACATCAGTAACAGCTTACCTTTACAGCGGGGGGGAGGGGGGGGGGGGGGTTTCCCCCAGTCCCACTGGGCTGATGGTGGTGAGGAATGGTGCTAATGGTGACATAGATCCAGTTTATTCTTGTTGTGTACCGATGGCAGCTGAGGAAATGTTTGTGCGCAGATACAATGAGCATGTTATTGTGCATGTTATTATCGTCGCCCTCACAACTCTCTGGTTCTTCGACGTAATTATTTATTCAACATGATGATAATTCACCGTAAGCTGCCACCGTAGTTGTTGATTCACTGCATACATTTCAGGGTGCAGGACTGCTGCAGGCCGTTCTTTAGGGGAAAGGAGGGCAGATCTCTTTATTCAAAGTGCAGCAGCTGGTTCTATTAATGGCAGTTCATCATAATGCAAGATTCACTTTCATAGTTCAAGAACTAGCACGATCCATCAGTGTTTCTGCATCGCAGAAAACTATAAATCTGCTAAATTCTGCAGACTGGAAGTCTTTTGGATAATGTTGACAGATTCAATCAGAAAAGGATCAAACCTGGATAGGTTTTTCTTTTCACCGTGTTGGTTCGGTAAGCCCTACTGAAAAACTGACACTCGGGTCACCCCATCTTTTGATTGTTATCAGTGTAACTAGTTCACGTGTGACTGTATGAATAGCTAGAGGCTATTACACTGCTGAATATGAATAGCGGACCAATTACTTTGGCCCAGATGGAGCTGTGTGCTCCTCGGAGAACACGGCCTATCCTTGCCTAGCACCCTGCTTGGTAGTGAATGAAGAGGGGACATTAGGAGGGCTAATGAGGTACACAAATATAAATTTTCAAACCAATATCGCATTTTTGGATCAACTCTCAACTCACCGTCCTATCAAAAAACGGTTCGCCAGCTCCAACAGCGTTTGGATATGCGATTGTCAGCTAATTGCTGAGCTGACAATCGCTCAGATAAACTGTCAGCTAGATCGTCACTCGAATGCATCCAAACCTCAGAGGAGACCGTGCGCTGTTTAAGCATTTCAGCCGACCAAAACTGAGTAAATGGATGTTGTAGTTGAATCCCTCTCTGTCCCAGAGGAGCTTTTACTGGGACATTCCCAAAAGAATCCTATCTCAAACCAAGCCAGTGTAGCTGGCGCTCACACACACACAGTGGACATATGGCCAATCTCCCATCGTCTGCTGTGCTATTTACGGCTCAGTAGCCTGTCATTTGTTTTGCCTCTCAGAAACCAGTATGACACCTGTTTGAATTCTCAATAAAAGGCTTTTTAATGTCTGGGGGAAAGCTGTTGTCACTTAATCTTTCTCTTTACATCACTAATTATTGGTACTTTTCTCATAAGATTGACAGTAAATGTTGTTGTTGATGGAAATTCAGGCTCGTAATGATTGTCAAGTCCGCTATCGAAAGTCAAAGAATCAAAAGGATTGTTGAGGCATCCGTGTGCTTTCTGAACATTAATTAAAGCAATGCTTTCCTTCTTCACGTACTGACAGCATGCTGTAGCTAAAATCTGATTATCGGTGTCACGATAGAGAAGCGCTAGCTGTGTAGCAGTATCACCAGTGTGGGGATCATTATTTAATCTTCTTGCTCCGCTGTCCACTTAATATTTTAAGCCTATCCCAGCATGCATTGGGCAAAAAGCAGGAAAACTCCATAGCCAGTGCTGCAATTCCTTCTGGTGTTATTTGATATGCACAATGTATACTTATGAAAATGTATGCTCTCTAAATCACCCAAACACATTTGATTAAAACTACTTTTAATTGAATGTGCCGGATTCATCCGGGCTGTGATTGGCTGGACTTTGTCCAGAGTGTGCTCCGCCTCTCGCCCGGTGTGAGCTGGATGCGCTCCAGCCGCCTGTGACTCTGCTTATGATAAGCAGGTATACATAATGGATGGATGGAGAGATGGAAATTTAACGTGGTCTGATTAACACAGGCTTTCACATGGAATATGATTATGTGCTTATTGATTTTATTCATAACAGGGAAAATGGAAATTGGGCCAATCTCAAGGTTGTTCCTTAAATAAGAGCCGAACTACTAATACTTAAAGTCGCAGTGGAGCAGCAGTTAGAGCGTCTTTATCTTGTGTAAGGACTTGTTTTTCAAGGTGAGGCGTAGTTATACGAGAGGGATTCGATCACCTCACTCGCCCGAGTTGTTAGATCAGGAGGCGCCGGGCGAGGGACAAGTTAATACATTTGGAGCAGAACCACGACCGAAACACTAACCTGTGCTCTGCTACGTTCCCACCAGCTAACGGTCAAGTGCAGTTTTATGTATACAACAGCAGTTTAGCTCTTCAAATCCCCAAATCACATATTGTATTCACCCCCAACTTAATAATAGGAGGAGAAAAGAGGAGTTTTGATGTATAAATACGGCAGAAACAGGATTCTTTGACACATATTTGTCATAAACTAAGAGACAACTGAACAATAGGGACACAGGACTAGAACGTGACCTTTCTTTTATGTCACTGTGTCTTTAATGTTTAGTTTTGTTTATTTGTTTTTAACTCCCAGAAGACCAAAACTGTCTTAGGCATCATGTTGTGTTCACCACAATCTGTCACTACAAAGTGTCATTCCTGCCGATTTGCACTTTAATGGCTAAAAGGACAACTGTGAGAGTTACATCAGATTTTAATTAGTCCATAATCAATACCTCCGGACCCTGGGGTTCTGTCCTCTGTGTTTTTTTTCTGGGACTTTGAGGGTTTTAGCACTCTAGGGTGTGTTTAAAATCCAACCTACCGTTATTTCATGCTGATTCCAGCATGTTTTTTTTGACTGAGCATATTTAAATTCCTGGCACAGAGGAGCATTTAAATCTCCATGTAGGGAAATAAAACACTTTATATTACAGGGTGCAAATTCCCTCATCATTTCTTTGACAGTTTCCTGGAAAGAACAATATAATTTTGTACTTACAGGGAAAATGGAGAATTCTCTGAGACAGGTATTTTAGTTAACATAGTTTATGAGCAGTAGTTGAAATAACTGCTTCATTTAAATAAAACTATAATTTCACAGCTAAGTAGATATGTTTGATGAAACATCTAAAAAGGTTAACATTTTTGGAGACTTTCTTTTTGCCGTCTGTATGTGCCGTGGTATGTGTAAAATACTGACTACAGTCCTGCATACAATCTGTTTACATGTGAACGGTTTAACGGAGTCACGGTGGGACACACTATGTAAATATTTATCTCTGTGACCTCACTGAGTTCAGTTCTAACCTGAAATTCAATCGACCCAGAGTGATACGCTCATGAGCATGAGGCTGGAGAAAGGAATCATCCTTAACCTCACCCTTACACCCCTGATCAATACCAGGAAGAATAAAAATACTTCACAGTTTCACTTCCTGTGTTTGTAATGACCCTTTTCTTCATTAATATGACAGCAACTCTTTGTTCTGAGATCAAAGGTTGTTTCCAGAATGAAACAGATATTTGTTCAGAGCTCTGTGAACCATAGGAGGAGAATGCACCGGGGCCCAGGAGGCTGGAGCGCCCTGGATGTGGAATCATCTTTTGTAACGGTGCTGAAATGCCTCCTTCCTCCACTGGCTATGAAAGCAGGAGGCAGCCACAGCCCCGGAGCAGCTTATAGAAAGAAAGAAAGGACAAAAAGATCCTCTGGAATCAAGATTGGTGTTTGAAATGAGGGTAATAAACGGAAGGAAAGATGAGTTTGACATGGGCACAAAGAGGTATGTGGAAAATAGTACATCTTGGCCATTATTATGGTATCATTATTATTATTTGCTTTTGTCTGCACGTGTGAAGCTTAGTTTATCATCGCCGTAGTGAAGCTGGCACACCAGAACATGACGCCAGTGCGTGGTGCGCGTCGTGCTCCGCAAGTAGTTGTTCCGCTTGGTCCTGCACCTCGTGAATTGTTCCGCTTAGTCAGGGAACGACCGTAGTAGCCTGTCTCTTTAAGCCCTGGAAGTCCTGACGGCTCGTTTAAAAGGAAGTTTCTGAATATGGGCTGTGTGCATTTGTCATTTATATTTTAAAAGTATTTATATAGCACCGAGACCTGCTTTATAACTAAAAAGATCAATCTTAACTTTCTACAATATGGGACCTTTAAAGTCTAATAGTTGATCCATCTGTCCATCACTCTACCTCTACAGACTTTGCTGCTCTTTAACGTCACACTATTCTTTCTAAAATAATGATAATAAAAATTGCAAAAGTTCACAATATACAACATAAACATTTGACCTGATGATGTCGCTAGATGAAAGGTTAACGGATCAGCGAAGTTGTTACAATTGATCCTGATGAGAATGATGAATGTCTGTACAAAATCTTTTTCCAATCCATTAGCTAGCTAGGCATTTCCGTGTGGATCAGAGTGGTGGACGGACCGACATTGACTTCCATAGAGCCAAACTGCTAGCGTGGCTAAAAAGTGCTTTGACAAACCAACAAACTATCTTGCTCTGCAGATCTTTAATGGGTGAGATCCATACCGAGCAAAGCTTCCTCTCCTCTTCCTCTGCACTTTGGACGATCATATGGCCACCAACAGAGGAGACGTGCTGTAGAACCACTACCTGTCGTGGAGGGAACAGGATGCGATGCTCAGGTTTAGAGTGTCACCCTCAGGCCACAGAGTGCTGAGTCAGTCGCCACTGACAAGGTCTCCTCGCCCTGCAATCACCCTGACAGCTGAATTATTCATTAAAGGAGGGGAAAGCACAGGGGACCCTGCTAATTTCTCAATGGGATTGTTGGCTGTCCTCACAGTAAGCTGTCCAATGATAAGCCGAGCGTCACAGCATCGGCCCGATATGATCTGAGGGTGTTTCACTCAATATATTTATGAAAGGGACTTCACCCGCGATCCACATGGTTAAAAGTGCTCTCAGTGACTCATTGACTTGTGGCAGAGCGGACAGATCTTATGTTTCCTGAACTGATATGGCATTAGCTGCTTTCAAGGACACTGAGCGCCGATGTGTGGGGGTCTGAATCAGACCCTTCGCAGATTTATTGAGTGCACTCCCACCATCGGATACGTCCAAAAAAGCGGCTCAAGTTGTTTTAAAAGGTTGGGAACTTTGCCAGTTGTCGTCATGAAACAGAGTGCGTCTATGTCCGTGTCCTTTCATAACTGGCAGCGAGCCAGCGAGGCATGCAGAGGTTAACTTAGCATATGACATTCTCTACAGCACTGAATCCCCATAATGACCTAAATCCTGTTAAAGTGAGAGCGTACGGGGAGGGAGGCCACCGGTTTGAACATGACACATTACTGTTTTTCATCTCCGACTATTCCACTTACAGAGTAGCAGTGCAGGCGCGGGAGAGATCAATAATCTGTATGAGATAATGAAATAAATCATTAGAGCTTAAGAACCCACACTGGTTGCTGCCGAAACTAGTGGAGAGTCCTTTGATACCAATTAAAAGGAAATAGGAAAACCAAATGTCACGCAGATTTAATGCAAGTACACCACAAAAGATTATTTTATTAAATTACAAGTGAGAGAGCACAGGAAACAATACAGAACACACGTCTTTTCCATTATCATTTAATCATTTATCAATTTCTTATGACCAGAACGACCCTGAATCGAGTTACATATCGCACATCTATCAGAAAGGCTCAATATTTACAAGGTCAGCGGTATCAAAAGTCATGTTCCCATGAGATGTGTAGAGGCCGATATTCTTCACTGTAATGCACAGCTCAGAGACATCATGGCCCGTCAAACCCAAACAGTTTCACCGTTTACCCTCAAGACGGAGGCTTAGAAAAAGGAAAGAAAAAGGTATATAAAAGGTGTTTACCATTTGCTGTAGCCTTTTTACCTTTTACATTACAAGTTGTTGTCCATTAGTCTCTTGCCTTCATGTGTTTTGGCATCATTTGTTCTAACACTTTAATAATATATAATATATTTCATGCCTTTAGGGTGTACGAAAGCGTACGAAAATCATTGGGGTGTGAAACGTTGTGATTCACTTCATGAAAGAGCGAGGCCCTCTCCAGTATTACTTATAATTTATTTGGACTGCAACACCCTCCCCCAAATATTTCAAAATAATATAACAGTAGCGCATTGGTACAATTTGTGCTAACAATATAATATAGCCTGTGGTTTAAAGGGTACATTTGTTTGAATCAGCTATCAAAAAAATATTTCCTACTCAGGGGAATGTAAACGGGAAAAAAACAAGACTCTGGGTAACAGACGAGATGAGCGTACGAGACAAAATACGGTTTAAAATATTGTTTGTACAAGGACATTAAGTCTTTCTGTCATGATCATTTACATTGTTCCTCTGCACTGCTTCCCTCATTGAATTTCACTGAAAAACAGATACTTAAAGGTGAGACACAAATACACATACACAGGAGTATTTAACGCTGAAGGCATTCAACACCACCTTCGAAAGCCTTTTAATGCTCTTCGAGAAGATACGGTGTTCATGGTCAGCGGTATAATGCAGACTCAGCAGGATATAAAAATCTGTTGTTCCAGTATGTTAGAAAGTCTGCATCTATTTGTTCCTTTATCTCCGGTTTTCTTCATTTCATGCATATCTTTACATCTGTTTATGGGGAAGATAAAGGGTGCAATATGCTCATTTCCTCCGAATGTATAGATCTAAACACCCCCCAGCTCTCTAATGCTACCTCTGTTTCTACTAATTACACAGCGAGCATCTTGCCACATTTGTTTGTCACCTCTTTCCGCTTTAAATACCTGTTTCATGCCTACAGAGAGAGTGAGCGAGCTATACCTCTGGGGGCAGCGGCGTCAACAGGCGCAAAACCACAAATCACATATTTTCTGCAGCCTCCCACTCCCAACACACACACACACACACACACACACACACACACACACACACAGACAGGCGTGCGCTCAGAAAGAGGCCGACTTGTTCGCAAGCACGTTCACCCACAGCCTCGCAGCAACAGATGGACGGCCTTGAGGCAGAGCCTGAGAGACTTGTGTGAGGGTAGCGCTGCCAATTGATTGCTAAGATCAGGTGTGCGTCTGCACAAAGGCACCTCCTGCTCTTTTCAAGTATCGGGGCTATACTCGCCTCGGGACAAATGGAGACAGAAAACAACAGTGGCATCTGTGGCAGGTAATGATCCCTTGACCAAAAATCTGGATAATGACACACCCCGACCATTTGTTGCAGTTAAAATCACTGTTGCTCCACGTGTGTCCTCCAGCAACATGTGCCGGAGCTGCGAGAGCGGCTTGGTCGAGTTACAGCCGTAGATCAGCAGTCAGCCGGTGTTGGAGTCGAGCCAGTTGACAGCAAGGCCGGCTGAAACGGTGTCAGCTTTTATCTGCTGCTGATCCAACCTGCAACCATAAATTGGGCTGCGCACATTGCATTAGATCAAAGGTGGATTAGAGCACACTGCATCAGCTAATGAGCATATTAATCTTTTTCTGAACAGTATTTCACTGAGAGCAGCATTTTATATTCTTCATTTGTCCCGTAAAAAACGCCGTCACTCACTCAAAACAATTAACTTGTGTCAAAAGAAGAGACATTTGTCCACCAAAGCCACCGTAGTGTCATGTCCCCTTATCGTTACTAAAAGCGTCTAATCTCTATTTTTCTGAAAATAATGTTTTAAATGACAAGGTGAAAGGAGTCACTTGTAGTGATGGACATGCAGTGCATGAAGTAAGCGACTAGGTGGTGAACGTCTGAACGTTGGGAGTTGGTAGAGACCAAAACATTGAACTTACAATCATAAAGGAGCCGAGTGCACCAGCTGTTTGTAAAAAAAAAGTAGGTCTTAACTCTTACACAGGTCTTAGCTACGTCTAACTTTGTGATTTGAATTTACACCGAGTGCACGGTGCACCAAGCCTGACTGACCTCGGTTGTAGCACCATTTCGTCTCAAGAAACACACTTCTATCCAAAGCGCACTCTAACTTCTCCCTTCAAACAAGCTGAGAGAGATACACATTGCACATACCATACTGGTCTTTTTTATTTTTGTTAGTGTCGTTCATAAACTAGTTACTAGCCTACGTTTGAACATTCCCATGCAGCGCTCAACGCTGTTCCTTGTTGTTGCATGTGTTTTGTTGTAGTTGTACTCTTGTGCAGTTCTCGCGGCGATGACAGGTGTCATTAGCCACCGCTTCAGTAGTAATCCACTATCTCCGAGGGGAAGATCCCTGCCTCAAATTCCTGACATAATGCACTCTCTCTGAGAATGTGAGCATCATGGGTCGACCCAGGCTGTCTTGGAACAAGGTCGACAATGGACCTGTACATTTGTTCCGTGTCAGACGTGGCTTTGGAGACAAATGCGAGTATACCGTCAATGCATCCGAATGTTACGAACCTCTTGGCTCATCAAAAACTCAAGGAACTAACAAAAAGAAACTCTGAACCAAGCCTAAGCTCAAAACTGCTGCTGAGGCCAGAAGCTGGAAGGAGACAGAGTGAGCTGGACTTTCTATTCCCTCTTCATTGGCTTCCTTCAATCAGGCCCCAACCAGGTTCACCTGAGAGGAAACACAGGTACACATGAGTTAAAGCATGTACACATCACAGCCAGCAAAGGGGGGGGGGGGGAGCATGTAACAGCGGCAATAACGTGTAGCCTTGATTTAAAATAGAAGTCCTACTTGGGCCAAGGACACTCTTCTAATAACCTGGCTTGCTGGCTGTCGTCCGATGTACATTCATCATATCTCCCAGTATTTTGAAAGGCACCATTTGCATAAAATCTGAACGCAATCAGCACCTGCATGCAGGGTGGGGGACAGCACTGTTTCTGTCCAGTACATGCTGTAGTTGAGGGGAGAGCTCTTCAATTAACTCAAACAGGGCTCGCCTGCCAAAGCAAAACCTCTCAATCAGCTCACTGTCTGAATAGATGTCCGGTGGGTTTGTCCGAACTCTTTCTGGTCTTAATGTCCTTTCACTATTTATTCTGTGAACAAGATCGTTGCTTTTCTTTTCTGGTTTTGTGATCTTTATTTTTTGATTTTGCAACTCAGGCCTGCATACTAAGTTACACACAGGTGACTTAACAGCAGCTTAAAAGGTGATAATATAGTATAATATAATAAGTATATATGGAACTGTGTCAGTGAGATAGAAGTCACTAGAATTGTCTTTTTGTGGCATTTCTCATTGAGACATAAAGTAACCCAATATTAAAGTTTGTTTACAGGTTTCTAATTCATATTAAGAACATTTTATGTACCACTAATGTATGTCTTAATACAATACTCTTATGTAAATAAGAAACCATTTAGAAATGAAAAACAAATGCACCAATATCCAAACACAGATATTTGCCTTACCATACACAAAACACATCTATTTGCACAAAATATTTTGGATCACTCAAAAGATATTTGACTGCTGTGTGAAAGCAACAACAAATGCGTGAATGTTTCTGAGAAAATGAGACCTTTGATAATCGCAATAAGTGTTTTGAGAGTCATGATTTTCATTAGAAGTGCAGCAGTTTGTTACCTGCGATATCGGACTGAAAACAGGTGTTTGAAAAGTAATCGCAGCGTGCTGAGACAAACCAATCATATGACCACCTGTTCACTAAAAGCTCGACTGACATGTTGAAATACAATCTCCACCTGGCTGCGAGTGATCCCATGTCATGTTTCCCCACAATGCCACTGTGGCGCGGCTCAGACGTGCACCCCGCTACCCCTGGACTCAAACATCAACCAACAGGGTCTCCCCTTGATCCCCTCTCCTCTCCTCTTGCTTTAGTAAACACGATAATAGCGGCGCGGTGTTCGTGTGGGCTCCATGTTAACACTGTGGCTGTCAAAGGCCATCATGCCCCTTCAAAGGATGATGGCTCTCTAAAGTGGGCTCTCTCGGTAGCAGCCATTTTCCACTTGACTGGCCCCACACACGAGGGGGACTGGTAGCCCCTAGCAGCTGGGCAACTGGTCACTGGGGGTGGAGAGAAGGAGATGAATGGGCTGCATGTAAGGGGAGGGGGCTAATAGCAAGAAAGGAAGGGCGTCTATATGCATCGAGAGGTGTGTTTGGTATTTTGACCTAAAATATACCCTTTAATTTACCCTCTAAAACACTCCTGCTAATGCACTTACCGCTCAGGTGGGTTTACACATTTAGGTCGACCTGCTCGCTGTTGCATTTTATGAAATATACGTACATGTCCACTCACTGGCGTCAGGATGAAGCATCATTTTCTACGTCGGCTGAAACATTTTGTTGCTCGTCCCGAAAAGCCTGGCAGATCTGTTGCACTCCTTGATGAAAAACAGACTGCCAATATCTCATCAGAAGCTGGGAACAAAAGCCTGTCGGGCTGTTATGATATGAATGATAATTCGGCGGGTGCGTGTTTGCTCGGCCATATGGGCTTTGTGTCAACACTCCGGGTCCAGCCAGGTCTCGCTCGGGACCGGCAGAGCAGGATGCATTTTCATAAATCATTTCTTGACACCACATCAAGGTTATGGCAGTCTGTAGACTGTAAATTGCCTTTGCATTGACAATGCAAAGGAGCTCCGCTGGGATTTAAGTAGTTCAGTAGCTATTTATGGCCTGAAAATTAGGATGACCTTTTCCCAAACTGTGATAATGGTGCCTTTAATATAAACCAATTCACTGAAGTGAAACGTCTCATCACATACTGGAAAAGTGAACCACAGAAGCTTTATGCACACAGACGAGCTAGCTTTTGTTGCCCATCCATGTGGTGGATGCTACACACAGGGTGGAGGTAATAATTAGCTCACCACTGCAGGGTAACAAGTTAGCACCCCCCCGTCCTGCTCTGCAGCTCTGTAATTGGTCCCCTCATGTGGCACAGTCGGGCCCCAGAACAAAGGGTTCCCAGAGGGGGAATCTATGCTGACCCATGCTGAACCCTCCACAACAATGACAGGCAGGAAGCATTTACATATGCTGACAGACTTGTCTCTTCCTAGGGTGGAGTGCTAGGCACTTCATTAAAGCAACATCAATACCTGCTGATAGAAAACAAGGACTGGGCCCATGTGCATCGCTGTCTGCTCCGAGACACTATAGTGAAATGACATAGGGCTGTCACATCCAATTTCAAATAAATGGACGGCATTTATTAGATGGGGTGTATGTGTGTGTGTGTGTGTGTGTGTGTGTGTGTGTGTGTGTGTGGAAATTGATGGGAGAGATGCTGTCTGAGCTGTGCATGTCTGTGAATTGTCTGCATGCATCAGCAATTGGTTTACCCACAAGCTGTTCACCTGAACATCAGCTGCCAAAATCGCGGGTTCACCCGAGCAAATTTCCACACTTTCTGAGCGTTGTTTTGTGTTTTTTTTGTCAACAACAACAACAAAACACACTACCTTTCTTTTTGTGTGGTCAAACGTTAACTTGGTGAACCTCGCATTCGTGCCTCAGAACGAGAATATCGCGCAAAGTGAGACACAGGTGATATATCTGTCGATTCAGCAGGGGAGTGCAGGTGGGTTCACTCATTCATTGCCTCGTGGCACTGTGAATTTATTCTCTTATCCCGTTAAAGGACGGGTAAATCCTCCTTCCATTTGACACGCTGCTCATTTAGCTGGCACCGTGGCTGGCTGGAGGGGGGGGGGCCTGTGGGGGAGCAGCGGTGATGGGTGCGGGGGGGGCTCTTTGGGAGGTGCCGTCCTGAGCAGATGGACCTCTCTGTGGCGTAGTAAGTGGAGTCTTCACATGGCAGAGGAGACTGCAGGATCTCACAGGACCGGGACTGAGCATCCAGGTGGCCACAGCCCCTCCTGACCAGCTGGAGGAGCGGTGGGACCATCTGACACACGCAGGAAAATGATACACTTTTCTTTGCCGCTTTGTTTTGTCTCGACACAAAGGCCCTGAGCCAATCAAGGAATTCAGCTAATGAAGCTTAGAGGAAATCCTTTTGATTACATATAAGCATTCAATGTCATGTTCACAATAGCGTTAACAGGCAGTCTTTAGGTGCACACTCCCAGTTCAATGAGCATAAACACAAATTCCTTTTTTAATGTCAAGACAAAAAAATAAAAAGGTATTGTTTGATTTCATTCAAAGGCATTCCTCAAATCAACAACCGACCGCAGTGATTCTGTGCAGCTTACACATGCTGCAATGTAGATTCAACAAATCCAAGTGAGAAAGTCCCATCTGTGCTTCTCCTCCACTGATCCCGGGCCCTAGAGGCTACACTGGGCTAATTGTGGCCCCATTTTCCCTTCCTTATCTTTTTGTTTTTACTCAGTGTCGGGGTCAGGGAAGCTCCCAAGTGACCAGCGGCAGGAGCAACAGCCATCGGCCCCCGCTGAGCATCAGTAATTAGAGCCCTCCTCCTCTCGGCCGGGGAACCTCTCGCTCTCCTTCTGAAGGGCAAGGGGGCAGGGAGGAGGAACAGCTGCTGATGGGAGAGCACTCTCTGGTTCCCATGGATGACCAGCGTCCCTCCGTCCTCCTGAGAGGATGTGCAGAAGCATCTTTGATTGGGATGATGGGGGCTTGGACCAGACACATTATAGGATCTGTCTGGCTTCTCTTGGCTCTTTCTCTTTCCTTTCTTTTTGTTTGTTATCACCATTTCCACGGCCAGTTGGTGATTTATTAATCTGTTGCTGGTTTATTATGGAAAGCATTTCAGTCTGTATTTGAACGGCAGTAATTCAAGACTCACAATTGCATCACTCGAGCAATAAATTACAATAAGTGGACTATAACATTAGTATGGTCTTTGTGAAGCTTGTAATGGTCTGTTTGATTAAAAATGAAACTACTGGACTATATAACGTTGTTTTCAGAGGTGGTGACTAGATGTTCGGTACACACAGTGGTGGAAGATGTACTCTGATCCTTAACGTAAGTCAGAGTATCAAATACCACAATGTAAAAACTACTCTATTACAAGAATAACTCCTGCATGTTTGTACTAAAAGTATTAAACGTAAAAGTACTCATTCTTCAGATAATAAAATAATGAATGTTACAGATGTAGACTGATTTATGAATCGAGGTTGAGTTTTTTATTTATACTTTGTTTAGATACGTTTAGATTTTTTAAATGTAAAATCTTAATTAGCAAAGTAACCGGTAGCTATATCTGTCAAATAAATGTAGAACAGTAAAAAGTACTGTATTCAACTCTGAAATGTGGAGGAGTAGAAGTGTGAAGTTGCAGAAAATAGAAATAGTCAAGTACAAGTACCTCAAAATTGTAATTCTTGAGTAAAACTACTTTGTTACATTCCACTACTGGGTACACCTAACAATACAATAAATACAGTATAAAAAAAAAACAATTTAACAAGCTATTAAAGCTTTACAATGTTAGTCCACTCTCTGAATGTTATAGGCACACACACAGTCTATACCCCACTGAGCTGGAGCTGGTAGGATGATACTACATGTAGCTGTCCATGTCCTAACTGTCTCTCTGTCATATTCACAGTAATGAAACGCATCAACAACCGGTTTTTATTATTTGCATGCATGTTTAAATTTAAAGAGAAACATCCCGTGTTAGAGGTGTATTAATGTCAGCATTAAATCTTTAGCTTACATGTGTAACATAAATTTGAACTTTATTTTTTCAAGTGCACTGTATAAATAGATTTCATGAGCAGGGATTTGTGGTCACATTGTTTCCTGCAGAATGTGGATTGACAGGTTTTAATACATAGAAGTGTGCTTGCGCCATCTAGTGGGCAAATAAGCTAGCAGTTTCACGATCGGTGCAATGCACTTACTGGCCTGAAGGCACTGAATCAAAATCAACAAAAGATGCTCCTTCCAAGTGTGTCACCTCTTAAATCTAATACTAATACAAGTTAATAGCATTTCCCATCATAGTATATTAAATGACTAACACAAACATTGAAAAAGTTAAGTGCAAACATGGTGTAAAAATCATCAAACATCACTTCTTTGACAAACGACTGAGAATAACAGACTCTTGAGTCCTACAGAAGAACCTCTTTGGAGTTGTTTGACATTTTGAGAAGTTAGAAGAAAAGATTGATTCCACTCTCGTGTTTATATACTAAATATGCAGCTATAGAGCCAGCAGCTGGTAAGCTCAGCATTAAGACTGAAAACGACTAGCCTGGCTCTATCAAGTTGAAGAAAGATCTACTTACCAACACCTCTGAACTTAAATAAAACACATTACAACTGTGTTGATCATCAATACATAGTTAGAGTACGCAAGTCCACAACCACAACATTTTCACGTTTTGATTGTGCATGAATCATACAAGTTCAACAGGTTAATGACCTGATGATCAGTGGTCTGTAGGTGCTTGTAGGCACATTTGTTTACCTTTAAACCAGCCAAGCATTAGGGACATTGGGTGCTGCAGAAGTCCCCTGACTTAAACAGCCTGTAGACGTTAATCAGAGGGAACATGGTGACCGAGCCGACGAGCGAGCCCATCTGTTGTGCAGCTCCGCACCAGACCAGGGCGCTGTGGCTCCGGTCTCTCAGGATGACACCCACCATTACTTTGACATAAGACAGTGTCCCATTGAAGAACAGCCATGAGAGCACCTGGAGGGGGCAAAAGAACATAGTGGACTCATCTGAATGATGATCTGGGAAATGTTTAACATCGTTGGTGTCTGAAAAACCAATCAGGGTTTCATAACAACGGCCCAAACGTGTTTTACGTCATCAGTTTTGAGAGTAAGCAGAGTTGCTCAATACTCGGGTCTTTTGTAAAAGAGGGGTTGAACTTTGACACAGGTAAAGCCACCGAGACATGTTTTCTGTGCATTGTCTTTCTACGCCACACGTCTCTTACACAACATGTTTGTGTCTCACTTACAATGATCATCTCTCCCGCCACAGACCCTTGAAGCAAAGGACATGGACTCATAGCTGCCATAGCCATGTTATAGCTGCCAAATCCTGTCCCCAGTGCCGCCAGCCCGCCAAGAAACACCAGTGACCTGAAAACAGAGGTTTGTTATCAGCTTCCTCATTTCTAAAAATCCACTTAGAGGTGAAGGATAAGTTCTCTTTCAAAAGGATAGTTTGATTGATTTTTATTATCCCACATAAACGATGTGCCCAGACATTCATCTGAGTTGCTCCTGTACTAGCTTCTCTGACTCAATACAATCCCTCAATCAGCATTTCCTTCATGTCTATCGGACAAAATAAAACGTGTTCCTGAGGTTTAGTTTCCATTAGACAAATTAGCGCAGGTACTTACGTTCAATACAAATATAACTCATCAACTCTCTTTTTATGTTTTTTTTTTTTTCTTAGCTGGAATATCTGCTGTCTACATTTCTAGAGCATTCAGTCCTCTCTGTCCAGTAGGTCTGGAGCTTTGGGGTAATGGTGTTCGTTAAATGCAGCTAAAAAACTGAAATATCAATCGTTAGATATTATATCAAAATATTATCGTCGCTATCTTTTGGTTATGACAGTTATTACAAATGTTAAAGGGTTTTTGAATGAGGTTTTCCTCTGGAACAGAACCCGGAAGTTCAGATTTCACTTTGGCTCTTAAATTCAAATAAACTTTGGAATATATTTTTGCACACGGTGGAGTTTGGCCCCCATCACTTATACTGGAAAAGCATTAGAAAGGGGTCTCTTTAAGGCCGGTATGGACAGGAGGACCTCTAACTGCAAGTAAACCTGTTTCAATGTTCAAATAGGCACCTGGCTATTGTTTTAAGGTGGACTGCTGTGAACCTGTGAACCTATCCTTTAATTAAAAATCAAAATCCATACAAGACTTTGTACCTGTTTTGGAAAAACATTGCAATGGTGCAAGCCACTGGGTTGGCCACTGATGCCAGAGCAGCAGAGAGGTGATAGGCCAGGCTCCCATAGGACATACAGGAGTACGTCTGCACGGAGGGCAGCAGGCCGTTGGTTGCACAGTTGAGCCACACCACCATGAAGTAGATGAAGGTCATCTGGTACACAGAGTGTTTCGGGCCAGCCAACAGAGATTTGCTCGGGGCTGCCCCCTCACCTTGGCGCTTAACGCCCTCTCCATCGGTCTCTGCTCCGGGGTTCTCCAGACCGGAGCAGACAGATGCCACGGTGTCTCGCACGAGGTTTTCGGTAGACAACTTGAATGTCCGAGAAAGCCTGTTCAGTGCAGCAAAAGCAGCCAGGCTTATGCACATCATGACTGCTAGGAGGACGAAAAACACCTCGGTGGAAAAGTTGGGAGGAAGATACTCCGTATGTGATGACCACAAGCTCGCATTCGTGTGGTTTCCTGCAGTCTGAGATGAGTTAACACATTTGGCGATGCCAACACTTTGTGCCAGAGCGACTACGCCAGGAATGAATCCACTTAGCCCCTCTCCGATGAAGTATGTGGTAATGTATTTTGCTGGAAGCTGCATCATAAAAGGCAGGAAGGTAACTGAGGAGGTGCAGTCCACCAGAGAGAGGAAGAAGGTGATGATGAAGAAGGCGGTGCTACGCGATGCCCCGGCCACTATCGTAGTCTTGTCCCAGAAGAAGGCGAGCAAGACGCAGGAGAGCACGCCGATGGAGAGGATGCAGTAGATGACAACACGCTCTTTAAGGCGACCCGGACACAGTTTGTGCATGAGAGTGACCAGCAGAGGTCCCAGGTTGGCTAGCTGGATGATGACTGTCAGGTAGGAGGGGAGCTCCCAGCCCTCCGGGAGAGTGTTGACGATGAGCGGCAGCTCCACCCACAGACCATTCACCGCCACCCAAGAGCCAAGGCCAAAGGCACAGGCCAGCACGTGGACGAGCAGAGCCATGGTGCAGCCGGATCAGTGAGAAGAAAGCTTGAAGAACA
Source organism: Anarrhichthys ocellatus (assembly GCF_004355925.1). Lineage (NCBI taxonomy): Eukaryota > Metazoa > Chordata > Actinopteri > Perciformes > Anarhichadidae > Anarrhichthys > Anarrhichthys ocellatus. The sequence continues at coordinate 5,639,019 of NW_022280035.1, read as the reverse complement.
AGAAGAAGTCAGGAGCATTAAAAAAAAAAAAAACTCAAACTATCGTAAAATAATTGTAATTTATTTAAACTAAAGTTACCACAAATGAGCAATGGGGTGTGGAAACCAGAATGTCTAGCCATGACAGCATGTGGGCTGTGGAGGTGTTGAAGGTGCAAAAGAAAGTGATGCAGGGTGCATGTCAGCTGTAGGAGGGGAGAGGCAGGAGGAACCACATAGGCCAGCTTATATAGCCCAAGGGCTCCGGTTAATCAGCTGACAGCCCTCCACCGTCAACCAAATGCCTACTGAGGTGGGCCAGAACAACTAAGAACAAATTAAATGTCAACAAATGTCAAACGAATATAGTTTTGTAGTAAAACAATACAATATTTCCCTCTAGTAAGGTCTAAGGTAGCATAAAAGTGTCTCAAAATCCTTGCTTGTTGGCAGAGGCAGTAAATCCTTGATAATTCATGAGAGCAAATGTCAGTTGAGGCCAGCTAGAGTTATTAAGTCCTTATCAGTAAACCCTAACAACTCGTGTGCATTAATGGAACAAAGCAAGTCAAGGACGAGTTTCTTTCTTCGTAGATAAAACCAGTGGGAAATCAAGTCTCTCCTGACAGAAACTAACAGCGATATCATTTTTAGTTCACACCCACAGAGCGTCCCACATGTAGGAAGCAGCTGATACAATTTTCACATCCCCTTTTCCCACGTTGTGGAGGAATCCGATTAACCATACAGGCTTCCGCGCTCTGCCTCTTGGCTCACTTGTAGCTTCCACACTGATCCCATGATGATGTGCAAAAACAATACAGAAAATGTTTTCCATGTTGGTTCAAGAAACTGTCTCAAAGGCACCTAACATGAACAGTATTATGTCTTTTTAATAATGTAATCACTTGAGATAATGGAAAGAAAGTGTGGTCATTCTCATGCTTTAGGAGAACATAAAATACAGTGTTTACCAAACTCTCACTGCTGATCCCACGAGCAAATAATCTGCCTTCTCGACATGGAAATGTACTTACAAGTTCCTCCAGTCCCTAGAAGCGTTGAAAACAACCTGCTGTCATCTTATAGAGGCTTCTGGGTAGGTCAGAGTCCACTCCGCTGTTGATCGGCTCCACGGTCTAAGAGAGAGCAGTGTATCTCTCCGCCGAGTTTTCTTTACTGCACCCACCTCTTAATTAGGTCAAGTCAGGGCTGAAACACTCCAAGGTTCCCTTGACATTTTATCTGGCACACATCTGCCTCCCCCAGAAGGAAAATACAATGTGCTGGACTACAGTTGTTTTTGACTGGCCAAGCCTGCTATGCCCCCTACTGGCCCCAGCTGGATCTGGCACTGAGATGTCAAGGAGGTTCACTCCTACTCAGTGATCAAAAGAGGCCACTGTCATCATGTGAAAGCCCTCACCATCTGCCTCCTGTTGAGTTTCAGTGAGTCAGTCAAGTTCAACTGACAAAAGTGTTTGTATTGATTCTAGTGGCTCAGCATGCTCACTATGATAATGCTATCATGTTAATGTTGACCATTTTAACCACGTTACTTTAGCCTGCTGACGCTGATAGGAACGTCATTAGTTTTGCAGGTATTTGGTCATAAAACAAAGTGCTGGACATATTCGGATTTTGACTTGATGAAAAGTTCAGAGTTCACCAAAATGTTTACAGGTCATCCTGGGGGAACATGAAAGTGTGTACCCAATCTCATGGCAATCCATCCAGTAGTTGTGGAGACATTTCACAGGAAACAGGGTTAATTGGGTTAATATTAACTTTTTATGTAGCTATCAATACAGATCTAATTGTATATTACTATAATATTGCATATATGCTACAATACAATAGAAGGAATTGTCTTAGCATTAAGCTATAGTACCAAAAAGAAGTAAGTGTACTCATGTGACAATAATCAGAAGTACCAACAGTACTGTTGAGCCTATGGTACCGGCTCATTTCAGGCACTGTTCATTTATATTTATATACCTATTAATGTGACTTGAGCACAGATGTAATAAGTAACATTAACAATGCCTCTGTATCCCAGTGCGTGTCCCAGTAAACCAGCATAAACATGAATCCATAACAGGCTCACCTAAATGGAACGCAGTCGTTTTAAATGTTATCAGTTACACCCGCGACGTGTGAACATATCATGAAATGCAACGTTATTGTCAGTGTTTGCATCATGTGGTGTTCTTTGTGCTCATTATCTGGCAGACAGTTGTTATTGTCTATTGTTCCTTGCCTCACATGTTCTCACTTGTGCTCTTCACTTTAACTTTGCTTCAGGCTACAGCGGTTTCCACAACACACACATTTGCTATTTTTCCACATGCGTATTTAACTGAAACCAACAAACTAGTTTTCTAGCCTGTGGACTTTTACAACGCAAATAAGACTTATCTACTGGAGGGTGCTCATTGTATAATTTCAGCACAACCCCAGTGACATTTAGCACTGCAATATTATACTTCTAATAAAGATTATTTATACAACACGTATAAAGCAAAATCTGATTACAAAGTTATTTACAGTGGGCAGGCATGAGGCAATACAATCATTCCAAATGTAAAATACACAAAGATATATATGTATTGTATATTATGTGTATTTGACATTATATTTTGGCTTTTTTAATTTAGTTTGTCTGATGCCATTTAGCATCTGTCACGGGAAAAACAGCTACTCCACCACGACCATTTAGGCATCCTAAAACTATTATGAGGGCAACTTGTCTTCGAACATAAAATCTGTTTCTTTGGAAATAGTAAAAACTTTCAAAATAAAAGTCTTTAGGGGCCATTCTTTAATTTTACTTTTGCTATTTTAAGTACATGTTCACACTAATATAATTGTAATATTTTAACTTATGTAAGACTTTAAATGCAGGACTTTTACTTGTAGCAAAGTATTTTTTTTTATATACTTTTACTTAAATTAATATCGGAGTACTTATTCTACCAGAGTAAACCTGACTAAAATGTCACAAATTAAAATGTTTTACCATAAAACAGAAATGGTGTTTTGACAGTAAGAGTTATGAGAAAAACTCAAACTTATATGAAGATGTATATGAAGCCAAGCTAGCTTCATATACATCTTGTCATTTAACTTTAGAGAAGTGAATAAACGTGGTTTCTAAGTGCTGTTATATGAATGAACACTGTATATAAGACAAGTCGTTATGTAAAAATGCTTCATATAAACTTTCATGACAAACGCGTAGTGAACTACAACAACACGAATGCATGAATTAAGATTTATGAAGGAAGTGGAGAAAGTAAAACACACAAAAGAGGTACACTCAATAAGGTTATTTATGTTATTGTACAATCTGCATTTTTAACAAATAATAAAAACAAAAAGATTAATAACATGTACAGTATTCAAATGATCACATCTGGTGTGGACTGAGGACTCCGCCTGCCTCATCACATCGAGCCCACCCAAAGCTCCAGTGAGGGGGGGGGGGGGAGCTGGAATGATTTTCATGAACGCTCAACAAGTGTGTGTTTACATATATGTGTGTATTTGCCTGTACCTGTTATTGTATAAGTCTTTTGATGTGTGTGTGTATACAGATAAATGTGTATGTGCGTACGCATGTATCCAATACTGTGGACTTCAGTCTTCTGCTGTGTGAACAGATATGCGAGTGTCTGTTTGCATGCGTGTGTCATTGTATACGTCTTCAACTGTTTGTGTGTGTGTGTTTGTTCAGTCAAGGTGTTGGCATGAGGTGTGACGTCACATGGCGGAGAGGATGGGGATAAAGGGATGAAAGCAAAATAAAAAGTCGGGGGGGGGGCAATGGAGGCAAAAGTAGCAGGGGCTCAGTTGTTGTAGATCTGGCCCTCAGGTGGCTGAGGAAGCTTCGTGTTTTCCTTGCAGGTCATGAGCCGTCGCAGCTCCAGCAGCACCATCCGGATGCTGTAGGAGTTCTGCCACTTGGCCAGTGCCGTCACCGCATTCACGTCAACCTGCAGCACGGAGAAACAAGTAAGGACGGGCGGACACATGCTTAACTATTACCTTTCTCAATTACCAAAATGTTAGATGTTTATGTTATTTCATAGCATTTCATCGCAGGGGAGTTTGATTGTCCTCGATCTGTGGTTAGTTTAAGCACATTTTGACATAAAGTGGGAAAATGGAGAACAATAAAGGGTCGGGGCCTAAATCAAAAGTAATTGACATACTACAGTTTAAGTTAAATTGTGTTCTTTCTCCCAATGTATTCGTCACTGTAACAAGAACAGCATCAAGAGCATAATCTCTTTCAAAAGAACGCTGAGGCACCCAAAGTTGAGTAATCAAGCCAGAATAAGAACAGCTGGTTTAGAAGATTTCCGTACCTCCCCGCTGGAGGTGTGCACGCCATTCAAGTTTATCTTTGTCACAAATTTGACAAACGGTGGTGACTCTGGGTATTCTGGCCCACATACAACTTTCAGATTGTACATCCTGTTTTCAAAGCTGGTCTGTGGACAGAGACAGGTAGAGGTGAGTTATAAAAAACACACACACACACACACACACACACACACACACACACACACACACACCCTAGCCTAAATCCTGGTTGTGACAGTTAACAAAAACAGTAAATATGTTCGCTTTATATATAGCATTATTCATTACCCTCTCTCCTCCTGAATGGTACTCTACCATGACAATCTGTTAAAATGCGTATTGCACAGTCCTCGTGCAGGTGTTTAAAACCAGCACTCACCCTTTGGGGGCCCAGGATCACCCCTCTCCAATGTGTCAGCGTCATGTCGTCGTCATCCTCCAAACCCCAGCTCACCGTCCCATCTCCCACACCTTTCTGGCCTTCCTCCAGCTCTTCCAGGAGCCGAAAATTGCGAGGGACTTTAACAACTGTTTGTGGACAAAAGACACCGAACATCAGACTTCAAAACAAGTTAATTTAGGTACCAAACAGAACAAAAAATGTACATTTACAAGAGCGTCTGCCGAGAGCGATGACTTGCAGTTATGAGTTTATGGGTTCGTGACTCATTCAGACTCATAACGACGTGAGAGGAGAATGAGGAACGCTTTAGTTTGACGGGCCTTCTTTCATCCACCTTCTTGATACTAGCAGACGTTAGTCGTTGTGCCAAAATTTGGCATCTGGCTTCGACGACTGCTGCATCATTTGGCCTCTGCGGTGAGATTACGAACCGTTAACTGAGCCGTGCAAACAAACACAGTCCCGCTAACCAGATGGTGCAGCAATTAAAGCTCGAGATCACCAGCCTCTCACGAGCCCTTCCGATGAAACTCGACACACGTCGTGTTTTCTTGGTTTGCAGTAACAATGCATCTCGTTGCCATTCTAACTTAAGTTACGTTAGCTTAGCTCGTAGCATCGCTTCCTATTCATTGCCTTCAGAAGCTTCCGGGAGCTCCAACGTTGCGTTAGCTTGCACATTTTCACACGGCTCGCGCGGCAGTAGATATTCAACCTCATTACGAAACTCGATAGCTACATCTGGATATTTAATTCGGCCGATTATTCGGTTTATGATTGTGATGCATTTCTCTCGTTCGTTTACCTGATCCGGCGGCGACCGCCATCTTGTCGCTACACACAGCGGAGGCGCGCACGTCGCTTTGCTTGTGGCCAATGTGCGTGCGCGTGGAACAAACGCAGAGCAGCGCTTCCTTTGTTGTCCCTGTGGCGAGTTAGAAAATCAATTGAAAGGGAATTGAATGCTATGCAGAGACTAAAGTGTTAATTATTGTCCTAAAACATAAAGTATGTGAAGACGGGAATTAATATTTAATTTGAAATACACAAACTATTCGTAGGCTACATAGATTAATAAATCAAAACAAATGAAAAGCAGGGAGAACATGGCTGGATTAAATAGGCCTGAAAGAAGAAGGCCTTCCCAATAGGCAGTACATTTATTAATAATGTATAGGCCCTGTTCATAGCAGACATTTTAACTTGTCATAGTGGGGAAAGAGCATCCAATAACATTTACAATACTCTGTTAATCTGTTGTATTACTTGCAACTGTGCATTTGTCTTCCTTAAGTGGGAGGAGTGCAAATAAAAGTCTAAGATAACAATGAGGTGGAAATCCAAAATATATACAAGGCCAAAATCAACAGTTAGTACCGGTATAGGTGGGGTTGCTTATAGATTTCTATGTACAGTACAGATTTGAAAAAAAGTTAAGCATGGTTAATACAGAATATTCACGATAATAATAATACCCTTATATTGCACATTATGTCCTGCAAGTCAGTTGTAAGGAGTTGAGTTGTAATGATTACAAAAAAATGTAATCCATGAAACAGTAATCCAGAGAGAATATAAAGCTACAGAAAGAAATTAACGAGAGAAAACAGGTAGTAGTAATTATCAACCTTTTATTTAGATTATTTATAAATACAGTTTAATATATACATTGTAAGTCTCCCGAATGGAAGACAACAAAAAGGCATCAAGGCATTATTCTGATATCGAAAACTCCATCACCACCAGCATACATAACAAACAACAACATCCATAAGATATGGGTCTCACCTCAGAAGTTGGAATCAAGTGAAGGGCAAATTAAAGTCGGTCAATAAATTGTTTTACTATTTCACTGCCAAGAACTCCAGTGAATCCATCAGGGAGAGGATGAGGTAATTCAATAAGAAGTCCAGGGATCATTACAGAAGTGAATTAAAACACAGCGTGTTGAACGTACTGCCCACCCCATTTACCAACGACTTCATTTGCTTCCACAATTTCCAATTGAGAAAATATTTAAGTTAACCAGACATCGTCACAAAATACCCTTCAAATCCACTGACGCCTGTCTCTGAAACAGAAAAACCAAACACAGCTTTATCACTAATTCTTCCATGATAACAAGAGGCCGAGTTAACTGCTGATATATGGTTACAATAGAACCTTTAACCCATTTAAATCATTCAGCTACTTTGGCCAACAGACGAACGAAAATACTTAAACAACTTTTATCTATTTAAAGGCCTAACTTGTTGTTGTTTTTTCACAATTTCATAATAACCTACTTAACCACAATCCTGAGATCATCTGGAGAATAAGAATGAAGAATAAGTTAATGCACGTTAGATCTATACGCACAACCAGACTCCCAACTACGACAAGAAGCGATTATGGCGAGTCTGTATCCAAGTTAACATTGTTATGCGGTGGCTTCCTTCTGAGCTCACCAAATATATTCACAAGAGGTTGTCAGTTCAGTCAATCTCCAAAGTAATTATGGCACTAACCATTATCCTTTAATATTGTATTAAAAACATGAAAAGTTATTACTTTTATATTATCACAAAAAGCAATTTGCTGAAGTTCCAAAACATCCTTCACAGCCAACGGCAAAACTCCTATTCATAAAACAAGTTGTCTGTCAACGTTGATGCTAATGAGTCTACATTCCCAAATTATATTTTGTCTCATACTGATGAAAAAAAAACAAAAAAAACAAAAAAAAAACTGTGAAAGTAAAACTTCTACACGAGCCTTAACCTTTGATGCTGTGACGGGTAACGGCATCCCTTTACTAGCATTACGCTACCTAGCACACGCACAACTGTTTCTCACAATACTCTACCAGCACTCGTTAATCTGCAGTCTATTTTTGTTGTTGACCTATGGCGAACAATTCTATATAATCAAGTATGAGGGATTCAAAAACTGGAATATTACATCATATAAAGCATAATTTTGGCTTCAAAATGAACTATACTCATCGACTACAATATCAAGCTCACTAATTCAGCTTTTTCATCTGGTCGACCCAACCAGCAGAAAGGTTAGCTCCTTTAGATTTAAGCTGGTGACCCAGTATATCACATGTCGTATGCATGCACGCATTCTTAGCTGCTGTTACATGTCATTTTACACATGCTGTTTAAGTAGCACATTTTTTTAAGCTCCCGTTTTCCAACTAAAATGGCAACTATGTGTTAACTCGTAGAAAGAGAAAGGCATTTGAATCTAAGCAGATGAGTTAAGACATATGGTTAACGGCCTCGTATTACACTGCATAGTTATTCGCTGCACAACACATTTACAAATCACTGACTTAAGCATTTTTAAAAAAAGAAAATCTTCCGACGAATCAATTAACAACATAATCTCTCGTAGTGAAGAAATGAAAACATGTTACACACTGTTGGCACATAACTTTGGAGTATCTGCGTCTGACTAAAGAAGACACAAATCCCAGAAAGACAGAATTACAGTTGCGACAACACAAAGAAGTGCAGTGAATGAAACACCACAACGACAGAAAGGACACAAGTTCTGCTTCTGTGGTGCGTAAGGCAGCTTGACAAAACTGTGTCTGCCTCTTTCCTGCAAACCTGTGTGTTTACCAGGAGTCAAAGTAAAACTAAAAAGGCTTTTCAGAGGACGCATGACCATCGAAGAGACTAGTCAGGCTGACTCAGCAGAACGACAGCATGATACATGTGTATTTGCCCAAATTTCTAACGGCCCAGCATCAATGCTGACGACAGTTACACACATTTCCACTTTTTCAGATCAAATTATGATGTAAAAATGTTTCCTCCATCATCGAAGACATAAATGCAAACTGTTCCAATGGCCAGATAAGATAAAATAACAAATTTCAATCAGCATAACAGCTTAGGATCTGACAGCAATAGGAGCAATTTGGTTGTTTATATTTTGGTTTGTGTAAATTAAAACCCGTTCTCTGAGCTGTCAGATCCGTCATTTAGCATCCTGGAGGGATGATTTTGGCTTTAGATTAGCATCGACTCTTCCATTGCATCTGTAGTCTCAAATTGACAAATCCACGACTAAACTATCAAATATTGTCATCGCCTCTCTTCAACAAAACAGCCCCGAAAGAAATCAACAAATGTAACAGTAATTAACCATTTTGTTCTTCAGCCAACAACATTGGTAAAGCATCCAGGAATCCTGCGCTACTACTTGCCATGGCCTAAATCCAATTGTATTACTTGCTCATCAAGTCGACCCTTGATGAGATGCAAAGACTTATCCGGAGACAATAAAAAGCAGTGCTGAATACAACGAGACTCATCAGTTGTCTCTCTGGAGGAGAAAAAAAATGAGCGTTCATTCTTTCAAGTATTCTTTTTTGGGATTGTTTCAAATTTTCTGACATAAGGGAAATCTTTTAATCTCCTCGGAACCGATTTACAAGTAATCTGTGTCAGACCGTAAAGTATCTGAATAAACCTTCTTAGCAAACGCATTTGCAAAATCACCTCAAAAAAAAAAGTGATGAGTTGTTTTAGACGTACAAAGAGTTTAGGATATATTGCGTTTTGTGAGAAATGAAAAAATTCCATCAACAGAGGCCTCTTCTTGAAAAACAGACAAAATGTGCAAGACTTAAAGCTATGGCATCAGAAAGTGTTTGTTAGTTTTTCTTTCTATAGATTACAGTTCGTGTGAGGCCAAAAAAAAAAAGGGGGGGGGGGGGATGAGAAGCCTGGACGGAGCCAGGGCCTTCTGAGGTAGGGTGCAGGTAGCCTGCGGCATTAATTGACTTTTTGAGCCCAATTCAGGTCGTCCGACCTGGGCTTCTCTCCCGTCACACCCTGGATAAGATCCTCCAGGTTCTTCCAGAAACCCAGCTTTTCCAGAGGGTAGTTCAGCCAACCTGGAGAGACAAAGCTCAATGACAAACCTGCCCGACTCTCACCCCCCCGTCCAACTTCGGAACATTATCTACAGGCCGATTTGAGCCCGTATAACTATAACAAAGACGAACCTGTGGTGATGCAGAAGTACGTCTCGTGAGGGGAGACGTGATGGACGCGGTGGTGCTTGCGGGGGAGGATGATGTGGCAGTCCTGTAGGAACACAACCCATTGAGGCAGGCCGAAGTACGTGTGTGACCACTTGTGAATCTGGTTGGTTAGGGTCACAAAGATGGCTAATGCGAACAAGTAGCAGTACCAGGGGTAGAAATGGTGAATCTCCGCTGCAAAAAGGAGACATAAACAACTCATTTGTTCGGTGTATGGTCGTTGAAATTGCATGAATATTGCAATCAAGGAATGGTTTAGAAAATCAAGACAGAAGAAAATGTCAGATCCGGTTTGTTGGTCCTAAACTCACCGGGGGAGAGGGTGAGGAAGCTGAAGGCCATGTTTGCTAGCGGGACTATGGTCAGCATGCAGTTGTCACCATTGGTCTCAATGAAGTCGTGACGGGTAATGGCCGTGGGGTCGATGTGGTGCTCTCGAAATGGTCGTATAAAGGCCTGAAAAACATGAAATACGCACTGTGAATGCAGGAAATGTCCTTTTTGGGAAAAAAAGGATTATTTACAGTATAAACAAAGGATATGTTACCTTTCCAAAGACGGGTAAATCCACTGATCCCCACGTATCAGCCCCCCAGTGAACAAGTCCTGATGCAAAGTCTGCAGTGAGTATTCCTGCCACTGAAAAGGAGTTTGAGGAGGAAAGGAGCACGGAAACAGGATGAGAAAAACATTCAACTGGACTAAAGAGAGAACAAACACTTTGTTTGGACTTCAGCTCTAAAAACAACAACAACGGAACTCATCAACCAGCGTCAACACAACAACAGATCCTTAGATAATGTTTCAGTCAGCACTTACCAATGCTCAACAGGATGTACCACAGATGTCCCAGGTGGAAATTGGCAAGAAGGTGAATGAAGTTGAAGGCCATGAGAGAGAAGCAGAGGGCGACACAAAGCCATTCTTGACATCTTTTTCCTTAAAGAAAAACACGAGCGGATGTATTAGTAAGATTCAACACATGAGCAGAAGTTCTTTTAAACACAAAGTTCCTGATAGAATTATCAGTCACATTTTGTCTTGCACTCCGTATCACCTGAACATGATGTGACGTAGTACGATCCAAAGATTAGTAAACTAGGCGACACGATTGAACTATCAGATGCTTCCTTACATCAGCGAGGAAACATTCCTCTGCACTTTGCTTGTTTACATGACCTGAAATACCTGTCCACATATTACAACCACAAGGAGGCTAAAGTCTTAGTGGCTAAAAAAAAAAAAAAAAGTCTGCTCACCATAATCATAGCTGTGGGATAAGCTCCTCAACTGTGATAGGAGCAGCTCAAAGGTATCAAGTATTTGTACACCGGGCGTGGAGGCCTTTCACTTCATGCATAGAGTTTAAATAGTGTGCGTGACCAAATTGGGGTACAAATAAAGTCACCCTAACACAGTGGACTGGCTAAGATCTGAAAACTATGTGATTAGTTTATGGTTATGCATCGCTGTTATGAAAGGTCACACAGCAGCTCCGCGGACAAACGAGGCTTCAGAGCCTAAAGGAGACTTACAGGATTCTTCTCACCCTCCTGACGCTCCAAATGTCAAAGGACAACAGCGACTCAAACAGATTCAACCTCAATCTCACATGATTCCTGTTGAGTAACGACAGAAGTGGGACCGTGGCGGACGTAGAGCTGTCGCTCATTGTTCCGTGTCCTTTAATGTTAGCAGTTAAAGGTAAATAGGCTCCTCTTGGAGTGATTTTATAAGTTGTTTTCTCAGTGTGCCAACGTTACTTGGTAATAACTACGCTGTGTTAAAGCCTGTCGCACTTGAACCGGGGGGGGGACAAGTCCACGAGACGGAGCAGCCGCTGATCGACTCACCTGGTGAGTACAAAGTGGCCAGTTCTTGGGCACCGGCGTGTTGTGGACCCCATCTGGCCGAACCCCGGCCCGGTGCCTCCGGCTCCGTGCTCTGTGTTTCCACTCCACACCCGCTCGCGTTCACCATTCTCGCCATTTCTCCACTGTGGGCCCAGCCCCTTCAATCTCTCGCTCTGTGTACTCGCAGTCAGTAACCAACGGAATCATCTAGTTCTCGGCCCACAGACAGCGTAACGTTTTCAACCAATCGGGTGAAAGTCGTTGAGCGCGGCAGCCAATCACCGTAAAGGAAAATGTTCCAGAGACGGTCGATTGACCAATGGGGTGTTTACGAGGGCAAAGACCGCATTTCCTGACTCCACCCGTCCTGTCTGGTGGCCGCTCTGCTCTCAGTGCTCTGCTGGATGTACAGTAGATGGAGCTCTCTCTCTCTCTGTAACATTATACACGTTATCAAACAACCCAACAGGAGGCGTTACAGCGACATCTGTCACCCGTCACATTCTGTGATGCTACAGCTTCAACCAAGTTATGGAGAAGGCCGACAGTTTGACAACGTATCGACAGGTGAGGCGTTAACGGCTAAGAAATAGTGGACGAATTATCGAGACTTTCTACTTAAATTCAAATTAAAAGTTACATTTATAAGCATTAAAACGCCAAATTCACCACAGTCAGGGTTTTTGCTGCTCCAGCCTCACCTAGTCTGGTATGTTGGCTAATGTTGGATAACTCGAGTAACGGACACGTGTTGCCATAGTTAGTTGCTGTTCTGCTGTTCTACTCCACTACTTTTCGGAGGGAAACATTACACTTTTAACTCCACCACATGTGTTTGACAGCTGGAGTTACTGGTTACTTTGCAGATTCATATTTTGCATACAAACTTCAACCTTATACTATCAAATGTATTGTTGGGGGAGAGTGCAGGAGATACAGCTTTCAGTATTGACCACAGACTGGTATTGACCAGTGCTGGCAAGTAACGAAATGCTACGTGTTATTTCTACTCCAACAGCATTTTTTTTGCTCCAGGCTTTCCATGTTGATCTTAACTCTAATGAGTCACAGAATAAACGGTAACACCGGTGCATGCACATGTTGAGGGTCCACTTGGTAAAATGTGGTCTTATCATTCTGAAAAATGTTTTTAAGACATAAGTGGCTTTTGGCTGCGCACCAGTGAAACAGTTTACGTAGAGATACACATGTCCTAAACATTTATATTATCTCTATTGATGGAATGTAGCTTGTGTACATTCTTAAAGCTCACCACAAGGTGGCAGTAAGGCCTTATAATAAAACGTCTTCACTCAGCTCTGACTACACATTTGATAGTCAAGGTATGAGCAGCCTGTGCGCATCGAGGCTCATTAGACCAACTGAGCATGTGTGTGATACCAAGACCTGTTTTGGCACCTGAGCCAAGTCACTGTGTCCGGTTCTTAATACCTGTTTGTGAGCTCCTTATTGTTAAATGTCGTGATGCTCAATGAGACATTTATGGAAAAGCTTTTTTGGACCTTCATGAAAACACCTTCCAGAGTTTTAGTCATAAACCAGGCAGATTAAATGCCGAACACCCACCCTGACCCTCATACAGTGTTGGAGTGGATGTGTCATCTTGTACAGTTTGACCACACAACAACAAACTGGTTTGAACTAGTTTCTGTTTGTGTTGTGGGGAAACGGCTGTCTGGAGATGTGTCTCGGGCTGCTTCCATGAGCATCGTTGTTATGGCGTGATTACGCATGCACTCGGTTGCCACTGAGTCGGATTTTTTTCCGTTATTGTCGAGTGGGTGAGATGTGAACAAAGTAATATTCTGTTGTGACCGTAAAATGCAGGCGTTGGTTTGTATTTTCACTTTGTATTTGTGTTGTCTCAGTTTCGTTATGAAAACTAATTAAGTTACATTCTGCTGCTGCACTCCAAGTCTACACCACAACTATGTGTCACAAATGCCACAAAAATAAAGCAACCAAACAGATCAACACAAACGGTTACATACAAGAAAGATCCTCCAAAACCACCACATGTTGTCCGGTTGGCTCTGCGCTGCGCGTCACACACCTGCCCAACTAAAGCCCCGCCCCGCGCGTCTAATAAAACCCCCCCGAGACAGGAAGACTTGTCAATCCTTCCCAATTCATGAGCGCAGCTCCTTCAAAGTAGTTTCACTGCGTGTTGTCACTGGCGGTGACACGGGAGATTTAAAACTCGTTGCATTCAGACACTTCAGCCATTTCGCAACGGAGGCAACTGAATCCAAAACAACCTGGGCGTCTCATCTCAGCCCTCCATGCTCCTTCAATCCGGCGGGTGTTAAGATCCATGGAAGTGGCCGGCTTCTACGACGAGGGCGGCTTTGCTATCCACAGTAGAGACAGCATTATCAGTCCTATCAGCAGCGGCTCGTATTGGAGGGTCGGTGACTCGATGACGGAGCTGGGCATCGAAGAGCGGGAGAGAGCGATAGACTTCAGCGTTTACCTGGATTCAGCTTTGCACTGTCCGCAACTGGCGGCGCAGACGCACCACCACCACCACCAGCAGCAGCAGCAGCAGCAACAGCCGCAACAGCAGCAGCAAGGGGACGTTTTCTCAGATTTCCTGGCGGAGAACAAGCTCAAAAGAGTTGCGGCTCTACAGAACTACAAGAACTATTCGCTGTTGACCGAGCTGGAGAGCAGCCAGTGCGACAACCTGAGGGACCCCAGGGAGCCCTACGCGCTGGGTTACACCGAGCTGCAGGAGACCCGTGTGGACAGCGTGCTCAGCCCTGAACTCACCGGGAGCCGCTACAGAGCTGCTGCCGCGGAGAGAGACGACAGCCAGAGAGACGCAAACATGGAGAACGGCTCGCCTGGTTTCTACATTCATTACCAGTCCACCAGCGGCAGTCTTGGGAACATCTCCAGTGCGTCCTCGACCTGCTCCAGCCCGCCCGGCACACCTGCCCCTTCAGGTAAAAGCAGGTCACCGTCGCACAGTGGCAAAATGTCCTCCGGGAAAGCGAAGAAACGCCTGGACAAGGACAGCGACGAGTACAGGGTGAGGCGCGAGAGGAACAACCTCGCCGTGAGGAAGAGCAGGGACAAAGCCAAAGTGCGCAACATGGAGACGCAACACAAAGTGCTGGAACTGGCCGCAGAGAACGATCGTTTACAAAAGCGTGTGGAGCAGCTGTCCAGAGAGCTGTCCACCCTGCGCAACCTGCTCTCTGCCACCGGACAATGTTAGAGAGACCTCAGCCTGAGAGACTCCACGCGCACCACTTGGCTGCTTGTCTAAATCATCGATGGACTTTAGAGCTGGAGGTGATCCACTGAGTGTTGGAAAAAAAATCGGTACGCTTCACGGGTGAAGACAGCGACCACCAGTTTACAGAGACAGTTTTAATGGGACTGAAGGTGTGGGTGCATGGATTGCGCAATCAATCACGATTCTTCACATGTCACCGTAGCTTTTATTCTCAGATGTAATTTTGTGTATGCAGTATTTCGGTGCATATTTTACATACGTGCGAGTGAATTTCTACATTGTGTGTATCTGGAGCAATGGTTGTTAAGGGAAGAGTTGTGCTGCAGTGAAATGATGCAACTCTTTGTAATAGTATTGGCAATGAATGAAATAAGTCAAATTATTTAATATTAAATGGTTAAATGCTTTAAATGTACTTGATATTTTATTGAATTAAACAGATTTATACTTTGTCTAAACAATTACATTTGTAACTTCTTTTTTCTGTCCTTTTTGAAGAAGGTGCAGACAGGGGTGTTACATATTCACACACTCCTAGTCAGACTGCACTGATGTGTTTCAATTAGAACATATTGCAGATAAATATGGCTCGACATGAAGGCAAATTTGCAATCTTTTAATTCAGACCAATATGCCAAAAATTGAAAGAGACATCAACAAGCTAAATGAACGTGATGTTCGTTTTTGTACATGGAGTGCATTTTATATATCTAGTCTTCACCAGTGAGGCTGAAGACATTTTAATAATGTCTCAGATCACCGTCACAATACAATATTATTTAGTGATTCCACGAAGCAGAGTATGGCTTCATTGGTTTGATCAGTGCCGTTATGCGGTGACATAAACCTCTGTTTCTGAATATAAAAAAGGATTATATGACATTGTGGTTTTCTATTGCCATGATACAATAGAAAGGTGAAGGGATTCCTCATGATAGCAGACTGCCCATACTATTATGTGGTAGCCCTTAATGTCAACGTCCATTCCTCTGTTCACTCATTGATTGACACAAAAGTCCTCCGATCCTGAAATACATTCAACCAATTTATACTGAAACGATACTGCTGAGAGCAGCGAAAAAAGAAAAAGGGGAAAACATGTCACACTGCACGTAGCACAGAAATGTTAGCTTTATCTTTAGCACACTGCTC
This sequence comes from Anarrhichthys ocellatus, assembly GCF_004355925.1. NCBI lineage: Eukaryota > Metazoa > Chordata > Actinopteri > Perciformes > Anarhichadidae > Anarrhichthys > Anarrhichthys ocellatus. The sequence goes on along the minus strand of NW_022280035.1, from coordinate 5,622,955 downwards.
TGTCAATAGTCTGCTGGGTCCACTGGCCCAGAGAGGGGTTCAAGGTTGCATAGAAATTAATCAGCAACTAACCTCCTCACACCACCTCGGGTCATGCTTCAACAGCCCAGAGACCTGGCTGCGAGGCGAGATACCGATAATCCTTAGCAAACCTCGTTTTAACCCGAAGTCGAAAACATTCGGCAGAAAATGAAGAAGTTAAAAATGGGAGTGACGAAGTAGGTTACACCAGACATGATAGATAAGTCGACTACTTGTTTGCAGTGGAATTTACCAAGCCGATAAACTGTGTTTCACTGCACAATACGAAACTTATCTGTCTGAAACAAGCAAACCCCAGACAGAGAGGATAAAGAAAGAGGCATGGTGGGATTTGTAGATGATCCATGACAATTCAAGGTGGGGTGTGTTCTTCCCACTCAGCAGAAAAGAGCAAAAAAAAAAACACGTCATAGCTGTTCAAAAGAGGACACATTTACTTTATTATCATTGAAAAGTCACTTTATATTCCCTTTAAATACAGTTGAACAACTGTTGCTGTTTTTTGCATTGAAAGATGACATTTTCAACAGTGGATGTTTCAACACACTCGATGATGGAACACTTTAGCTTTTAACTGTTGTGCAATATCCTCCCTTTCCAACACATCACCACTTGAAGAATGCTACACCCACATTTGAATAAGACATTGTTATCCTCACATGAACATCACAATAGCTGTAAATAGTAGTGGTTTAGCTTTAGGCCTCACTGCCACCAAACATGATCGTGTGTTTTTTAATAATTGGCAGGAAAAGTTGCCGGTATTTTAAAACGTAATTAACAAAACTGCAGAAACAATTAACATGTCATATAAAGTGTTATGATTTAACATCCAGCACTCCATTGTTGTGACTTCTTTCAGCACTTTTCCTGCTCCTCTCGCTCTCATCGTACCCGTCAGTGTTGGCAAAGATTCATTTAGACATTCTCTGCATTTTTTCTTCGATGACCCCCCCGTTTCCTATTGGAGCCCTGATGCAGTTGTTCCCTGCCCCTGGCTCACATGCTGACAGGAGAGAGGGAAATTCCCACACAGGATGACCTCTTTTCTTGAGAGTTTAGCCCAACCCCCTTTCCACATTTTACCGTCAATGGGCAGTGTCTGTCCGTAAACTGCTTGTTGCATCACAGCCCCTCCACAGGCCAACTGGCCTCCTAAAAAACTCCTCTGATAAGGCAATACAAACACACACACACACACACGCACACACACGCACACACCTACCTGTCACTCTAATGTTCACTCTGTACTAGTTGTTGAGAAATGGAAGATTTTTTTTGTCATGTCAGAATGTTCTTTTGGTGCGTAATTACTGTTTCTTCCTCAAATCACTTTTATACAACTTAGCATTAGATTGTTTTCTAATTTAATAAAAAACTGTTGGATGATGAAAACTCAACCATCTAGTTAACACGTTTGTTTAATTAATTTGGCTTTGGTCCAGTATTTCTTGCTTGTGTTAGTTTGACAGTGTGTCAGCTGGCACTACATGTGTTGCTGTTTTACATCATGATAACCTACAGACGTGTGTTGTAGTTCAGTTGCAATGTGAGCAACAGGGAGTGAAACAGATGGATGAGTGGTTTGTTGCATCTCCACAGATAAGGTTATTTAGAAAAAGGTTTTACAAAAAAATGAATAAATGGTAAAGAGCTGCAAGAATTTGTCGATACATTGATCAGTTGATCAACGGAAAATTAATTGGCAACTATTTTGATAATCAAATCATCGTTTTATAAAAAATTTTAAGCAAAAATGTCAAAAGATTCACAGTTTTACGGTTTTCTAATAAAAGTATTCAATAATTTTCTTTGTTACACATAAACTGGATGTCTTTAGATTTTGGAGTACTGATCCAGAAAAGAACAAGTCATCTGAGGATGTCACGTGGTCTGTGGGGAATTAGATTTAGCATTTTGTTTTTAAGACAAAATGATGAATTAAAATAAAATAATCTAGGTTAATCATTCATAACGTACAATCAACTTATTCATCCCAGCAATTACAAAATTGCAAATCAGCACATAACAGTGATAACACAGTGATTACTATTTTCTGCCGATTTGGTTAAATTTTGCCTCTGCAATCCATCTAAACTTTAAGGATATGCTGGGCAATAATACATATTTGTATTACAGTCAACAAATCCCATAAAAAGACCAAAACTAACAGTGTATTATTCTAGTCCGTCTCTCAGGACGTTTCTGACTTCCCTGCCTCGTCTGTTGAGCGCAGTGGTTCCTACTTAAGACATTAATCTTTAAAAATAGGTCATAAATACATACTTAGCAAACTTCACTCAGACAAGAAGAAAATGTGCATTTGTTGTGGACTATTTCCAGCCACAGAACAAAACACATTTTGTGTTATAGTGAGTATCTACGGCAACACGATGGTGTATGTGGAATTGACTCAAAAGAAACCAGGTTCGTCATAGTGAAGGAACATGTCACCCAGTGCAGCCTTGTAACTCATTGGTTTTGTTAGTGTTTGGACGTAAATGAAGCTTCATTCACCAATCAGTTAATCATTTTATGAGATTTGTTGTCAATAAGAAACATAGAATATTAACAAAGTCATCCTTTAAATGAAAACTGTTTCTGACAGACACCAGTCAGTTAGTTTCTGTTTTAATGTTTGTTTTTCTAATTCCACCTGATCACAGTTAATTTGTGGAGTACCTCAAAGTTCTCTCCTGGGTCCTGTTTTGTTTTCTCTTTTTATGTCTCTTTTGCACATTTCTTCCCTTAATCGCTTAAATTACCTTAAATTACCTTAAATTAATGATCAAATAACCCCAAATTTAGAAAACATGCATTGACTTGCAGTCATTTCGGACCCTCAGATACTGAAATGGTTTGTGTAAAAATATTTGATCATGAAGCTGTAGGTCCTCTTTCAGAAATCTTTAGTTTTGTACCTTTATGGTTACACTTTTTGCTCAGAGTATTGAAGACTTTTAAAGCGAAAGATGATTGCTAACGTAAACTTTCTAATGATTCTCACAAGTCTGACCAAAGGCAAAATGTATTCAAGGTGTCTGGACGCTCTGAAACTCTGAAATACCAAATAGCCAAACCGTTGTCACCTTTCTAGCCCAAATTAAAACTGATACTTTTAAATGGTGATTTTTAACACTGTGATTTTGCGTGTTCAATTACAGTTCCTCCTCTAAGTGAAAGGAACACCGGATATCCGGACCATGGGTTGTAACGGGAAGCCAGAGCGCCTGAGCTACGGTAAACGGACCAGAACATGATCTGTCTCCAAGTGCACCAAGATTTCGACATATTAGTTCACTTCTGCTATTTTCGCCGTAGATGACTGTGAAAACACTAAACTGACGTGCAGAAGTGACTTGCGGTGACTACACAGGATCAAGTATCACTGCCCAGATGTTGTGTAACACCAGTCCATCTTTGCAAAATGACCGTTAATTCTTAGAGAAACAATAGTGTGTAAGAAGAGTTCATTTCGGTATTCTCGCAGTGTATCAAGAGTTAACTGATGGTGTATGCGGAGTGATCAACAGGTGTGTCCTTACTGCGTACAGAACACTGCAATGATGTATCGTTAACCGATCAATTTATAGATTAATGTGTAAACGAAGCCTGATCAAACTTTTACTTTTTCACTGGGCTTTTACAAAATTTGGGAAATCTGACAGGAAAGTTGTTAATTGAAGCTGTATGAAAACTGTTTCGTGGCATTTGGGACTAAATTGTGATAATGGCGGTTTAGCTGATGTTAAAATAATGAAAAATTAAGGATTTCATCAGAATTTCCAAATTGATAAAACGACCTCTGAGGAAGAGCCTCCAGAATACATTTCAATTTATTTGTAAATGTATTTGGCACACATCACTTCAAATGTGCTTTTACAAAATGTTAGCATCTCAGCAGAGTGCAGATCTCCGCCAGGTGTGTATGCAAAGAGCACTGCTGTATTGTGTGATTGAATGAACGTGACCCACAATGAGCTAACACCCCGTCTAGACCACAAGTGTGTCTGTCATTTTAATCTATTAGTGCCGGGCCCGTTGTAAATATGCCGGTTCAGAACGGCCTGTGGTGTGGTTGCTGCTTGCATACAAACTATTTTTACACTCACCACTGTGCTTCCTTGGGTCCTGAGCAATACACCTGCCATGACATAGTTGCGTCACACACACAAGTCACGGCTAATCCCGGTCAGAAACACAGGTGAAATACACTCTGGTGCACGGGGGGGGGCAGACTTTACCGTTAGGCAACCCTGGCCTGGGAGCCCCAACTAAAGACTCCACAAATTGTCTTTTATTATGATGTTTAGATATGAAAAATATTAAATTATATTATTTAGACGTATTGTACCCAAAAAAGCTTTCAAAAGGCCCCAAAAGCACTTAAAACGATAGCTCAGCTGTTTGAGCTACTAGATACTGTGTACTTCTACTTCAAAGGAAAACATTGTGGTAATACATTAATTTGACAGAGAAAATGTTACTGATTACGTTGCAGAGTCAGATTTGACTCACAAAATATAACGCTTAAAATGTGATGCATCAGTATTGATCAAACTATCCACAGGGTCAACTCACATGATGAAATGGGTCCCTTTTCAGCAGTGATGAGTCAACATTGATTTAGTACTGTTATCATACTGGCTCCTGCTCACACACAAGCAGACCTCGGTAATTTATTACAGAGTTCATCATTGCAAGACTTTATCAAAAGGAAGACATCTAACTCGTCTTTCACAATGCTGCAGTTTCTATTAATATTGAAAGTTCAACCCATTGCACTATTCCTCAAAGCTCTCCTCTAAAACTTTCCTAGATTACCAGACACGCTGCTCAATTAGTCTGACATCCTGTTTTATTTGGACAACTGGGCATTGGCAATTGTGAGTAATATGGAAGTGAAAATTTGTCCTTTTTAACACATTTAAGAAATGCCACCACCAGTCGTGCAAACGTAAAGCAGGATGAGGGCCCTTACTGTAAATTGTACATATTAATTAAATCAGGGGATGAAAGTTGAACGTGGTTTGATCGAACCAGCTCTGCAAGACGTTTTAACATTTTATTTATACAGCAGCTGTTGGCTGACTTGTCATTCTAAAGCTTTGTGTGAAATATTATTGATAATTATTCAGTTAAAAAGTTAAATTCCCATTTAAACAAAAAGTTAGCCCCACCTAAAAGAGGGGGAGAAAATAATAAAACATGTGTTTAGAGAGGATATATATATATTTAGACCAACGATAGGAAGACAAAACTGTGGGCAGATTGTTCCCCTCTAATCATGTGACTGTATGTAAGAAAGCCTGACAGACCATTGTTTTTAAAGAAACAACATTGTTTTGTTGCCAAGTTGCTGCAAAGTTAATAAAATGCACAGTAAATTCTCAGCTATACACTTATGAAATCACAGATACCTTGACATAATAGTAGTAGTCGTGTGTGTACTTTTGACATGTACAGATTACTCAACAGGAAGTAGGGAGTGTTGAGGACGTTGGCAGCGATGAAAGCATTCCACCCACAATAACTTAACTATGTGACCATCCTCACGTTCACGTTTTACCTTTCACCTTATTCACAAAAGTTGTTGTCACAAACAGACAATCATTGACGTGTGTGTGCTTCTGTCACAGACTCAGTGCTGCATCAAAATCAAACCTCTTTTCTTTTTTTTCTTTTTTCCACAGTTGCTACGAAGAAAAAACATCAACAATAACCCAAAAGAACACCGCGGTAACATCTGCGGTGAAGCAGGCAGGTCAGCCAGCTTTGTTTACATGTGGACCACATGTCAATGTCGACGTCAAGGAAGGATGCGGGAGCTTTGAACCAAGGGGAAGCACCAGCTCCAACCTCTTGGTATTTACGATATGACCTATATGCATGAACTTAGCCAATGACAGTCAAAGTACCCTATGTCACGCCGGTGTCTACGTCTGACGATTTGTCCACAACAGCAGAAGCCAGGGGGGGGGACAGGAACAGGAACAGGAACTGCTCACGGGTGAGAGTTTCTACAGACGCAACCAAAGATATCAACCTCTGAAAGAGAGGCTGCAGTTTAATGAGAACAACAACACAGTGGGTGGGTTTTTTTTCACCATTCTTTAACCAAAAAAAACAATCCTGCTTTCAGCAGAATGCACTTATATCATCAGATGTGAAAGTGCTTGTATTGCAGAAACTGCTATATTATCACATTGTTAGATTGTTAATACCTAAGTAGCATTTCACCGTAGTAACTTGTTGAGATGGAGCTTCTGTTATCTATATTTCTATACAGTTGGATGGTTTAGTCTACTGATTCCCAACCTAGGGTTCAGGCCCCTCTAAAGGGTTACAAGATACTGAGGGGCCACACATTTGATACTAAAAAAAAACCTGTTTTGGGCCTTGAACAGTTATTTAATTTAAGCCATAGTAGATGTTTAGAAAGCTTACAAGGAGCCCAAACTAGACCCTGCTTTTCAACGATCAATACCAATCTCATGTCTGTATATGAACAACCAGTTAGCTTAGCTTTGCACAAACAGGTGGATTTTGTCACCTTTGGACAGAGCCACGCTAGCTGTTTCCAGTCAAGTCACAGTATGCTAACCGGCTGCTAGCCTCGTATTTAGCATATTGAAGTATACGGTACGGAAGTATACCTTAAAACTGTACTTAAGTACAGTACTTCAGTAAATGTTTTGAGTTACATTCCACCACCGGTCGATACTGAGAGCTGACTATGTCTCACTCACTCCCCTTTCTTTTGTAAGTTCTGAAGTGATAAGGGCATGAAGAGACATGGTACACCTGACAGCGTACTCGCACTTCCTTGTATCAGGCTTTCATTGAACAACTCTGGCATGTATGTTGACTCAGACTTTGCAGAGTCACACTTGGAAAGATATGACTCCCCTCACATTCAGGAATTTCCTGATGCCTTCTCAGCTCCCTGCGCAAATGATCTGCAGGCTACAAAAGAGGCTTACAGTCAAAGATCGTCCCCACCCACCCTCACAGCTGGCCAGCTATTGGGAAGTTCCAGGTTAATAACTAAACTGAGGAAACGTGCTGGAAGAGTCAGCAGGGCAGGGCAGGGCAGGGCAGATATCCTTCTGGGTCGATCGTGAGTGTGGAGTCAGCATTATGCACAATTAGGCTGAGCAAGGAGGCACTGCAGTGCACTTATAACATTTGTTAGTCATTAGTGACATTTTTCAAAACTGTCATATTCTGAAGAGAGCATTAACATGTCACCTAATTTACAAACATTATTTATATATGTGCAGGCCTTGGTGGATGACATAAATAAACACTCTTAACCACAAATAGTCACCACACTGTCGGATCAGACGGTCTGCTGTTTGAAACAACTGTGGCTTCAAGAAGACTTCCGGTCCTCGGTCACACCTTGATTGTAGTTTTCCTAGATGAGTTCAGCGTGTTCTATCTTGCCAGCTTTGACGTCAGCAGAGAGCGGTGGTTGGGAGTGCTATTACTCACTCTGTTTAAGTTGCATTCTTGTACAGCACGTACGAGCCTCTTATTTCCCAAACAGGAAGTTCTAGCCAAGACTCTGTTGCCAAATCATCTGTACTATATCAGTGTGGTGGAGTTTACTCAAGCAATACATGTGTCAAGACATGTTCCTCCGCCCTTTAGTGTTCACTGATCATTATTGTTGTGGTCTTTTACACTCAAATTAGCCTAAACTTATGCTTGGGCTCAGCGGAGCAGTTTGGACATCAGCCGTAACATTTTCTGGGTGTGTTTTCACAACAAACTGTCAGAATAATTATAATAATTGAGTACTATTATATTCTATAGTAGTATTTGTCATGTAAAATCACATTAGTGTAGTTGAGAGCCAATAGAATATGAATAAAAAAGAGCAATATTTGTGGCATGCAACATCACAATCCCTTTAAAGACGAGAGGTTCTGCTAATAGAGAACTCATGACTCACATTTACTGTAAATTAAAGTACTTAGGAAATTCAAAGTAATTGCTGAGCAAACCCAGGTTCAATAAAGAAAACAAGACAGAGTGGGCTGCAGTAAGAGCCAAGGCTCCATATTAGCAGTCAGGAACCTGCTAGTTTTACGGTCCAGCAGCGCCACCTGGTGGTGTTTAAAACTACTCACTCAGAATCTGGAAACAGAATTATCAATACTCACAAAGCTGGTAGAAGTACTCAGATCTTTTACATACAAGTAGCAATACCACAGTGTAAAAATACTGTTACCAGTAAATGTCCTGCATTCAAAACCTTATTAAGTATTAACGTCAAGTTATAAGTACCAAAAGTGAAAGTACTCATTATGCAGGATTGATCTATTGATATATATATATAATATAATCATTGGATTTAGTCAGTGATCCATTAATGTGTACTTAAATGTTGTAGCTGGTTAAGGTCGAGCAGATTTCAGATACTTAATATATTGATAATATATAACAATACATTATAATTTATTAGTTGATTGATTAGTTTTGTAATAAATCTGCTCAGTAACTAGTAACTACATGTGTGAAACAAATATAGGAGTACAAGTACCTCAACAATGCATCTATGTACAGTACTTTAGTAAATGTACTTACTTTCCATCACTGCACTCATATTGTTAAATATAATAAAGGTAAATGTAAAGTGCACGATAAGAGTACAAAACATTAACACATCCTTTTATAGAGATATTTTGGATTAAAAGGATTTATAAAGGATTTATAATTTGTAACTAATGTTGGCTTTATTATTATTAATAAATAATTTACTAATGTTTTATATATCAGTTATAAACCATCACACACAGTCATGTATGACATTGTATTAGCATAGTCATTACCATAGTCTAGAAGTGAGAATTAGATAGATGTAAATATGTTGGAAAAACTGGCACAACTCAACAGTAGACTTAGTTTGTTTTATTTAAAAAGTAAAACAACAAATGTAAATAAAAAAATACATGTTTTTGAGCTCAGCATAAGTAGAAAAACAGGAAAACCTGGTGCGATGGCTGCACGGGTGCTGAGAGTTAAACCCTTGCTTAAGCAGAACAAAATATAACTCAGAACATTGAAACCTGATTTGAAAAAAAATATATATATCTAATAAGGGTGTGTCCTTGTTGAGGACGTTTATACATTCTAAAGAAAAGTACAGCGGTCGGGCTCGTGTACTGAACTTTGTCGAGTCACAAAGGTAAACTGAATGCTAGCAGCTTAGCTAATCTCTTTTTAGGACAAACCTGTTGATTCACAAATGCGGCATGCTAAAAAAAATAAAAATAAAATGTAATCCTACAAAACAATATTGCCAGCTCAGGGCCACGCCATGATACAACGGTTCATTGCTACAGTGTATTGTTTTCATCCCTGTGCTGGTGTTTGATTTTTGGTTTGTTCAAAAGATCCTGGTTCCCCATTCAAACTCAAGAGTTTGACAAAGTAAAGGGTGACACATCATTAGGTATTTGTTATTGCTGGCGAAAGGAGTTGGGTGTTAGCTACTTTGTGTCTCAATAAGCTGGCATTCTTGTGTGTAACTTAACACACGTAAAAAGGTGTCGAAAAAACAGTGTCATTCAAGTTATGTTACACATTCTACTGGCAAGATTTTTCCCCACTGTCAATTTGTGAATGCCAAGCAGATGGAGAAAGAGACAAACCACCCTGTGCCTGCACCATTTTCTTTTGAAAAAGACTTTTCTGTGTCACTGTTGAGCCACCAGGGAGCGAAAACGCAGAGGGAATCAATTACCAGGAGGCAACTCAGTCTCCATCTCACATTTGACATACTGAAAAATGTTGGAGAAAAAAAGCATCAGTAGAAAGCGCCACTAACTACCACTCGTGCAAATGTCCATACACACATACTCTTATGTACTCAATCAGCGGGCCTCCTGAAAAACCTACACAGGCCACCAGTGAGGACAGATAATTCAATGCCCACCCCGGCATGCATCTCTTATCTTCCCTCTTACTGTCGGGTTCAATATTGAACCACAACAAAAAGGTTTCTGCTCAAAAATCTGGCTCTATGATTTCTGATCATGTGGGTACGCAAAACAAAGAAACGGTGGAGAAAAAAAATTAATTTGAAATCCTAACGGACACCATAGTAAGGGTTAAAATGGAAGAACACATACAAGTGTCATTTGGTAAATAAGAGAGGAGACACGAGTAAAAATGGTGCTCACAGGCCATTCATCCTGGTTCAGTGAAAACAAACCCTTTTTCCTCAACATACACGTATCGTCTGTGTTTAAGTCGGCACACGTATTTGGGATGTGACCCCTGAAAAACTAAGGCCCTGAGCATTCATGATGACGTATTGAAAGAACGTTTGGGTGGGGTTATTCCCAACAAGGCAACCCCCCTTCACACTGCTTCTGTCAAATAAACGAGTGAACCTGAATCTGCTGAAGTCCAAATAATCCACTCACTCGTAGAGTAAAGCCAAAGTCAAAGCAGGCCGATTGGGCAGCCTAGTCCACTTTGCGACATCAGTGGAGAGACAGAGAGCAACGGAGAGGAGGAGGAGGAGGGACAGACATCAGTGGAAACAGGCTCGATAACAGACGTAAGCACCGAGAGCCAGGGCTGTGCACAGGCACACGTTGGTTAGTAGAGGGGACCACGTCTCCGGCACCGGAGAGCGTTCCTTTGGCGGCTCCACTGCCAACTCCTGCTCCTCCGTCTCCTGCTGCTGGGATTTCATTGGAGCTTTGGAGTCGTGATCTTCCATTCCGATGTGGCCATGGAGCTGATCAGCACCGTCAGGAGGAGGCTCGGGTGCAGCAATGTTCCTCTTTCGCAGCTCCGGCTCTTGTGAGGACCTGAGTAGAGGAGAGCAGAGTAAAGCTTTAACGTTCCCAAGCAACTTGGTTTTTAAGTTTGAAAGTAAACTAGTAGTTGAGTGCTCTCCAAAACCCGACCAAATAACATTATTTGGATGATTACCCGAGACTGCGGATCTCCGTCTGTTTGATAATCTCATCATTTTCGGGAAAGAAGGACGGCTCAACTTTGCCGTTTTGAGGGTCTCTAGGAGGAGGAAGAGGAGGCGGGGGGGTGAACTCTGGAGGATCCTCTTCCTCGTTTGAGCGCTCTTTCAAGGACTCCTTGAGGAAAAAACAAAATACTTTTATTTGCAAAAATACTTTCATAAAAACAATTTGTACTTAACATAATACCCAATTGATGAATTCCTTAAATTGAAAATAAGATGAACTGAAGGAGGGAGGACTCGCCTGCAGAGATGTGTCTCCCTTGATATACTTGGCACCTTCAATGACGGCTAGGTAGGAGAATCGAAGTTGATCTGCTGTCTGAATCAAGCCCATGCGATAGCGTCGCATCTCCAGCAGCACGTCACGAATACACACTGAAGACGGGTCCTTACGGCTGGACATCTACGCAACACAGCAAAAACATTTCGTGCACAAAATACAGCAAAAACATTCAGTACACAACAGTCTCGAGTCATAACTATAATTGTGGAGTTCTACAGCTACTTGAGTCAGACCGTTTACAGTCTTCATGACTGGTTGCTCGTAACAATGATCAAGGAATTTAGTCTTATTCTATTTCTGCAGACATGATAGGTATGACATCATGATGTCATAATAGCAGAGCTCCGTACAGACCAATAACAGGCACGTGTCCACGAGACAAAAGGTCCCAGAGCGTCCGATGCCGGCGCTGCAGTGCACCACCACTGGTCCCTGGTCGGAATTCAGGCAACCAGACTTCTGCACCTTGAACAGGAAGTTAAGGAAGGAGGCCGGAGACTCTGGTACCCCAAAGTCAGGCCAGGTGGTGTAGTGAAAATGTAAAACCTCACGAGTCTCATTAGTCTGGAAAGGAAGATAAGACGTGGAAGGAAAAATTAAAAGATTATAGAAGAGACCAGGACGGAGGCACGGAGTATTAAAAGGCTGAAAGCATGTCTACTTTAAACTTACCGACAGATTTTCCAGCTCCAGCTCACGGACTGTGTAGTACGACTTGATCTCTTCTGACATGAGGCTGAGCTTGAAATTGGCATCTTCAAAGACAGCATCTCTCTCCTCTCTGTGTGGCCAATATTGGGCACATTTGACCTAAAACCAAAACAAAGGGGGGGGCACATTACACATAACCCAAAGACAAAAGCAATGATGTCATGGGGGCAAACAATCGAGTGAGGAAAGAAGCCACCGCTCACAGATCCTTTCTCTATGACTCTGTTCAGCATCACGACACCGCGGGTCCTCTGCTCCCACACCATCTCCCAGAAGTTGCCACATGTATTTGGAAGGGGTCCCTGAAAAAGAGGATTTTATTCTCAGTATAAGTAAATAAAAACAGTGCATCTATTCAAATATCTCAGCAAAGCATTTGTTATCGCTGAGCATACGAGCATACCAATTCCTCCTGTGAAGATTATTTTAAAATATGGCTTTATTATACTGCCTTTTATTATCTTTCTATACACCAGCCTCCACTTGTGCATTCCCACAGGAGGATTTGGTCATTGACACATGCATTAATAATCAGCCTATAAACCATTAGTTAAATGTTTTCACACTCAGTTTATTAAGTACAGCGGCAACAAATCTAAACTTCATGAAGGTTATCATCTGTTTTTATTCAAACTGTTCTAGAGATGTCGACTTTATGAACATTTTGGAGGATGTAGTTTGTAGCGTGTTGTACCGACAGGTGTTTCTATTAATTTGTCCACCCCATATGCATCAATGAAGGCAGGCTAAATCTCTCTGACTTCATAATGAAGTCCTCCCTTGCATGCTTCAAAGCACAGGCAGCACTACCGCCCATTTCCTTACGCATACTTGCATCATGGTTGTTCAAAAGTATAAATAGATATCGTCTAATCTCATATAATAATAATAAGTGGTATGTTTTCTGAATACGGGTGGATCATTGCTGTACAGAGGAGTGTGCTGAGTCTTGCTTACCTGAGTGAGGATATACTTCCTCTGTGCCTCTTCTACCGTTATTAGGCTGGCATTAATGTAGTCATTCGTTCCCAGCTGCAGACATATTCTGCTGTGGTCAACTTAGGAGAGGATGAAAAGAAGAAACATGAAAATAAGCTTGTATGTTTCCAACATGTCACCACCCCTCAGGGGACGACAGATCAGCCCGACACAGCTGCTGGGAACACGTGACGAGTCTGTCTTTGATGTCAAACTGTTGTTGATACATCCACTGAAAGAGCATTTCAGTTAAACAGCATGAACAAGTTTCAGGATACAGATTTTCAAACGTTTACACACTTGATGGCACACACACAGTAAGTATTTGCATAAATGATTCAGTGTGAAAAAGAGGAAACAACATTCAGCTGTTGTGACGTTGCAAAAAAAAACATTCTGGTGAATAATGATTCATTTGAAACACTGAATAGTTATTCTCACATGAAAAGACATACCTGTAGTTCAAAGAAGTGGGTCTGTGGGGCTAGCTGAGCATTAAATATATATAACAACAATTAAATGTATTTAAATGTTTCTTATGTTTACAAAGTGCTTGAAGGAATAAAATCTACTGAGATATGTACCGACGGGTGATCAACTCTAACTTGATGAAAAGTGTTTTAAACTTGTCCGACTGTATTGTTGGTTTAAGATTATTGGAACAAATTGGTGTAGTTAATTTCGTCCCGTTTCTTTTGTCTAGGTACTCATGTGTTTAATTATTTGTCTAGTCGGGAATATGGGAGCAAATGTTCTGTTGTGCTGACCCGGTACATTCACTCTGATGTTGTTAAATGTCATTGACGATCACATAAAAGCCAGCCTGAACAAGTTGGTTTTAATTAAAGATGATTATCATGTTGCCGTACCAACATGTACAATTAACAACCGTAATAAATTCACAGTAAAGAGGCCAAAAGTTATGAACTGGAAGTCACGTCTTTATGACGTCGATCCCCAGTGATGCAACCCTCTGCCTATTGTGTAATACTGACATTGTGTTATTTTAAATGACTGAGGTCAAACAGCAGTAAGCCATTTGTATAACACTCCACTGAGGAAGACTCTGTTGATGCTGCTGCTGTAACTTCAAACAATAACTCACCACTGGCTGATGTTTCAACATGAACTAGCAGATTACAGGGCGGTCATCCATTTAAAGGAATGTTTTAAACATCGGAATCTGCTCCGTTCAGTGCGATCAGACAGAAGAGCTACTTACACGGGCTAACGTCTCTGTAGCGGTTCCGGTTCTTGTTTTCAGGCAATTTAGCAACTTTGCACGGGAGTTCACATGACTGCTGGCGAATCTCCTATGGCAGAATTTAAAAAAAAAATATATAGAGTAACATTAACATAACATCAAAGGTCTGATGTGACATGTTGCAGACTGTGTCTCCATGGCTGTTAGATGCTTTAAAGCTGAATACTGTAATGGATCTTGAGAGGAGGGAGGAGGGAGGGGGGGGAGGGGGGGCTGCTTCCTTTATTGAAAACATTTCTATGAATTCTAAAAACAATTCCAACCCCCTGAAAGTGTCATACTCGTGTGTGTGTGTGTGTGTGTGTGTGTGTCATGAACATTGTAATGCACCCACACGACTGAATAAACTGTGAAGATATAATAACACCTGATCCACACTGAGTTGTAATTAATGGATTTTTTTTGTGTAATAAACTGCAACCCATAAAGAAAGAATCTGAGGAAGTGATGGAAGTACGTTTACTCAATCCTGTACTTAAGTACAGTTTTGAGGTACTTTTACCTTATTTGAGTATTTCCATCTCACACTAGGCCCAACTAACCTGTTTATACTCCACTACAATTTGGAAGCCAATAACATACTTTTTACTGCACTACATTTATTTGTTTACATTAGTTCCTTTGCAGATTCCGGTTATAAATATAGAATATGAACCAACCAATGTATTATGATGCATTATTAAAGGTTAAACTACCCAGAAGTATATAAAGTAGTTGAAATTATCTCCACATGTACCGGCTGCAACATCGGTGATGTTTACACATTAATGCATCAATAATCATAATCCGGTTACATATTATTCTTAAGTAAGTCATACTACATGATGAGTACTGCAATGTTCGGTACTGCAAGTATATTATGATGATAATACTTTAGTAATTTTGAATGCAGGACTTTTACTTCCAACACAATATTTTTTCAACTGTGGAATTGCTGCTTTTTCTCAAGTAAAATATCTGAGTACTTTTTTCTAACACGGACTCGATGTACAATTTGTATTAAATGTACAATAATATAACAGTTTGGTGATGGGGGGGGGGGGGGGGGGGGGGG